>NC_135499.1:185293545-185427603 GCF_052857255.1 Amblyomma americanum | reverse complement strand
AAACCTTGTGGGGCTCTGGAGTTTTTGTAGTTTAACCATTTAAACCTTAGTAAAATATACGTCTCCCATTACTTGGGCATGCCGTACGGTGTCGACAACCAAACTCTGTAAAATAGCACATAACTCAACCTCAATAGGACAAGCTGTCGAACTAGTTGCTGCTGATCCATTCTGGTTGGCAGCGCTAAGACACACGGACAGGAGACAGAAAAGACGACGCCTAGTGCGATGACTTTTTCCTTGGCAGTTTCCAAGTGTCTTGTTAGGCTGCGCCTGCGCAGGCCTGTGGTTTTATATATGCTGTCGTGGTTCCCTCAATAAATCAGTTGCAAGTTGGCGCTCGTGTGTGTCTCTGTTCCCTGTGTCCCTGTCGTGGTTGCGCTAAAAATATGTATAATTTGTCACAAATCCAACTAGCCCAACATCTAACTCTTTTAAAGTATGCTTCACCATGAACTCGTCGTTGCCGCTACACTCTGCCTCACGTTCACGGCAAACAAGAGTCGCACGAAGCTTTCGCTTTGTCTGAAGGTGCCCACAGCACAAAATTGGAGCGATGAAACGCGCCAGATTTTCAGAATGCTTCTGGTTTTTCAAAGCTGCTAGGCTTAGCCACTACGCGTCGGTTGTCGTTCGGAAGCTCGGGAGGTTCAAACAGGTTAACTATTTTGGTTTAGAAAGGGGTCACAAAGAATAATTCGTCCTCTTTGTCGTCACTGAATAAGTAATAGCTTAATTGTAAATGCAAAGCTGTCCTTCTCAGCATTTTACTAAGCATACGGAATCAAGCCGTTTCTAAATCCTGGCGGCAGCGGTGTGGCGGCAGCCGCCCGTTTTCCGCCGCTTGTGGTGCTGTGCACGGCGGAGGTGCGTCGGCGTTCCGCCGTGCCGCTCAATATCCGCAGCGCAAATTCGCTCCACGTGGGTCGCCCTTTATGGGCATGTGGACAATGGAGCCTTCTCCACGATAACGCAAGGGCGCACACTGCTCTCACTTTCCCCATGCGATTTTTTCCTGTTTCCTCGTGTGAAGAGAACCCTAAAAGGTCGCTGGATGGGGAGCGTGGAGGCCCTTCAAGACGCCACGACAAAGGAGCTGACAGCCCTGCCAAAAGAAGCGTTTTTCAACTGTTTCCAAGACCTCATAAGCGTTGGAAGCTGTATATAGACTGCAAGGGAGGCTATTTCGAAGGGGTGCTGCACAAATGATTTCAATGTTAAACGCATTTTTTTTAAAATGGACTCTGTCTCGGAACTTTACGGACAAAGGTTTTACTATGCCGCGAAGGCATATTTTTACCTTAATGGAACGCGAACTGCTCACAAGAAACGCACCACAACTTCGCACGGCGAGTCCGTAGGCAGGTGTCCCATGGCGCCCAATGTGGCCTCTGAAGAGGGAGCGTGTGGTTCACAGCAGTATGACGAACGAGCTTGTACTGCGAGCCTTAGGTGCGTTATAGCGTATTTCGAAGGGCAAAAGTCACAGGTCACTTCTTTTGCATCCCCACAAGAACCACGAACCAAAGTCGTGCGTCATATAGCACACGAAACTACGCCTGAAGAAACACCACGCTACGAACCCCCCTGCCTCCATCAGAAAGCAGTAATGGCGCCGCAGTCATCTGGAGTGATTCGGAAGGGGAGAGAACAAGAGAGAGAGAGATAGAGGGAGATTACCTGGAACGCCGATCCACATAAAATTTTGAGGTGGATCGAGACAGAAGTCATCATCACCAGCAGCAGCCTGACTACGCCCACTGCAGGGGAAAGACGTACCACTCCCATGTTTTTCCAATTAACCCTGTCCTTCTCCAGCTGCGGCCGCCGTATCCCCGAAAACGTCTTAATCTCGTGCACCTAACTTTCTGCTGCCCCCTCCTACGCATGCCTTCTCTTGGAATCCATTATGTTACCCTTAAGAACCAGAGGTTACGTTGCCTTCGCATTACATGCCCTGCCCAAGCCCATTTCTTCCTATTGATTTCGAATAGGATGTCATTAACACGCGTTTGTTCGCGTACCACTCGACGCGCTTCCAGTCACTTAAGGTTACTCCTATCATTTTTCTTTTCCTTAGCTCGCTGCGTTGCCAACTTTAGCTGAACTGGTGAGATACCAGTAAGATACCGGTAAGCTCAACAATAAGTTCAATAACCGCCGTGTTACACATTAGTTCGAATCGACAACATAAATGTCGCGCGTTTTGCATAAAAAACATTAATAAAAACTATTTTGCGCTCCTCTTATTACTGAGTGATCCGGCTAAAATCACCGTTATTTTTCTCCACAATATGCAAAGTCATTTAGTTTGTAACTTAAGTGGAGCCAGACTAAGAGTGTGCTGATGTCTACAACAGCTTCGGTGCACTGCGTTAACGACAATAGCTTATTTTTCAGTATATACAGTTGCTGGAACATGTTGATCTGCTAACGCAGGCACACAGACACTAAGAAGCACACAGGTGTGAACGGTGACAGCGCTTGCAAATATACTGAGAGCCGTATCCGTCAAGCTTCATTAGTGCTCGGTGAGTGTGTGAGTAACATATCGAAGCACGTACTTTGTTCTCCAAGGAAACATTTCACAACGTTCTTCGAGGGGAAACGGGGTCGACTTGTTTGCGCAGAATTGCCAACTTTTCATGAGTTTCTGTTCATTGTCTGACGCTGAAGAGGTTGCCGTCTGTGCCAGTCGGAATGAAACTACAGACGATGTATGAAATTTACACAACATGCAAGCGCTAAACGACATTTGACATTTGAGTTAGGCTCTTGCCTTTTGTACGAAGCCTTTTTCTATGATGGCATTTTATATCCTTAAATGTTAATTTTTGTAATAGGAGTATTTTAGTCTGGAAAGCATAGTGATCACGCTTATTTTGGAACGATATGGACCACGGTTCCGGTGACTCTCATAAGCCGTCGGAAGCTGGCTGTCTGCACGTCGTTTCTGTGTTTCCTTTTCGAGACCTTTCGCTCTTTTATGAGCATTATTAACTGACGGCTACTTGCTACACCCGCAGCTTCGTTCAGAAGCCCTCAAGCACGAATTTTTGCGGCGCAGCGGCGCGCCCTTTTTTCATGCCTCGTCGCGCGCTGTCACGAGGCTTACGAACTTTGGCGAGTCGGCAGCCTTGTCTACGCGCCACCCGCGTCCACGAAGTGTTTGTTGTCGTGCTTTATTATATCATCAGCAGAGGCAGCAGCCAGAGCAGTATAGACTTAAACCTTCCATTATTCATAATTTTCTTCTCACACGCGAAACAATAAGGAGGCGCTATTACGGCGCATTTTTCACTGGCATACATGCTACAGAATGCAGGAAGCACTGCTGCCGCTGCAGCGGCGTCGGCGATTGCGCATGCGTCAATGCACAGTCGTGGCCCGCACAGACGGAGTCCAGGGGTGCAAGGCAGTAAACGGCACGGCTGACACTGCTTGAAGAGCGCGAACAGAAAAAGAAGCAAAGAACCATAGCCAAGCCACGCAAGGTACGCAGCCTGAGAGAGGCGGCCGCCGAGGACAGAGCATTTTCGCCTGCCCAGGTGTGAAACTCACCGCCCCTTCGGCGGCCATTAGAGGAACGCTCTCTGGCGGCCAACTCCTCTTAATTACCCGGGGCTCCCCGTTTTCAAAACAACACAAGGAGACAGCCGTCTCGTCTGTGTACGCACACATACGCATCCTTATACATATACCTACATACATATACACACAGACGCGCTTGCCGTACACACAGACAGACACAGCGGCCCCGCACCACCGCCAACACCACCGATAATCGGCGCCGGGGCTCGTTTCATGATGCCAAGGTCAATTATTTTCGAGCAGAGCTCTTCGCGCAGGGGGCCCGGCTAGCCTGCTGTGGTGCTTCCACTGTGTGTGTTGAGTTCGTGCGTTCGAGTGTATGTGTGCGCTTGTGTACACTTGTACCGCTTTTCTCGTACAGACAAGCGCACAGACTCGCTCCGCCCCCCCCCCCCCCCCTCCCCCCTCGCCGATCCTTCGTCGTGCCTGTATGCACCCGCCTTTTTCTTTGCCGTTCCGCGGCTTGGCCAGCGTGCCATGTTTGTGTTGGGCGTGAAGCCCGGTTTGCTTTTTTTGTACGCACGCGCAGGCGACGCATTGCGTACACACGAGCTCCGAGCGAGCTCTCGGATGTGTGATCCTTCCCCACGGGGTGTAAGCACGGAAGAAATACACGCCACGGAGGCGCGCTAATTTGCAGCAGCGCCGCTGGCGGCGCTCTTTTGGCGGCACCGCGAACGGGGGAAGTAGTTCGCTCCCTGCATTCATGCCGCGGGCCCGGTCTTCCGCTCGCCAGGTGTGATGACGCCGTGTTTGAGCAAGCCGACGCGTGTGCATACGGTGCGCCGTCTGTTGTTGCGCAAGCACTTTCGAGCCGCTTGGAAAGTAAAGAGATATATAAAACACACACACCTACATGAGCCCACAATATATATATATATATATATATATATATATATATATATATATATATATATATATATATATATATATATATATATATATATATATATATATATATATATATATATATATATATATATATATATATATATATATAGCCACTCATGGACCACAGGCGTACTTCAGATGTCTGATGGACGCCGAGTTAGATCCCGAATAGGAACTGCGGACATCTTTGAGACCGTCTCGCGCAAACAAAAAGGCGACCCAGTGAACGTCCCGCGTACGCCCACGCCGGATATTCCGACGTCCTTCAGAGTGTCCGAGGGACGTCCATGCTGCGTTCCACATTGCATTTTACGTCCGACTGGCTTCCGTTAGTCACCACAGCTCGGATGTTCCGACCTCCGTCGGACAAACCGTTTTTTACCTGTGATCGGGGTGTCTCTCGAACGTCCGGAAACGAACGTTCCGACATTTTTGGGTTATTTTGTGAGAGCTGCTAAAACATAAAAAAAACGGTATTATTTGACTGGCATTATCTGAACGTCCAAAGATAAAAATTTCGCAAAAACGGTGACGAAGTCCTGCAGGCTTGCAGACCTGGAAACTGCGACAGCAGGATGCTTAATAATTAACAGCTATAATTAAGCTGACAAGAACTCTACAAGATGTAAAGAGGACCACAAAGGACTACAACACAGCACCAATAGTATGCACAGCTCGCACCCTAATCTTTGAGGCCATGGGCTCATCCTATGCCCAACTGTGAAGGGAGACCACTCTGTTCTAGCGGTCGGTGGTTAATAAGTACCATTTTTTAATGAAATTTTGGCGTCACGTATGTAACCTAAGACAGGCGCAATTTAAGGGGTCGAAACACAAAATTGTATTTGGTTAAACATTATTGTATAAACAGTGAAACAATCTGGGACACAACGCGAGAAACATACTTCTCTGTTGATGTTAGCAACAGCTTCTATTAGAGGCTTTCCCCCCTCTCTGTTCCTTACTTTCTGGCCTCATCGACCATTTATTTACCGACGCACTTCCAAACAAATTGGTGCGTCCAAAAAGAGCGAATGCGCGGTAAATCTACTGGTTTGTTGTCGGCGGACGTTCAGAAGCGGATATTCGCCAGTCATCTGCTGGTTCACTAACGCTGTACTTCAATTATTGACGAGAAATGACATCCGGTAGACGACTACTGACATCTAAACAGACGTGGTGAAGAAACACTGTGCTCTTCCTGACGTTTCTGCTGGAGATCGGCCTTCGTTAGGCCTCTGCCATGCAGAAACCTCACAAATATATATATATATATATATATATATATATATATATATATATATATATATCCAAACGTGGTGAAGAAACTACTGTATATATAGGCCAGCAGTACGCTTCCATTGTGGCGCTTGATAGCGACAAGCAGACACAGTCCTTATGGCTTGCGCTCGCGTAAATCGCACAGCCAGCGCCTGTGTCGCAGCCCTGTCACCTTTTTAAGCACCAGCACACCGGGCTAAATGATCTGTTCGTTCATACGCGGAACGTTTGAGAGCACTGCAATCCAGGGGCGTAGCCAGGGGGGTGGCTTATGGGGCTTCAGACCGCCTCGAAATTTTTTTGTTCTTTCATGCGCCGCCGACCAAAACAGCCACTGGCGCCGAATATCGTGCTGGATTTTGTCTACAATATCTTTTTTAGGCGCCAATATATTTAGGCGCCAATATTGCCAACTCGGGCTAGATTTCGTGGCAACGCTCATGCACCTGGAGTCGCATAACGCGACGAGCCCCATCCGAGCACAAAGCTTCCAGGGCGTTTCGATGGCGAGCAGGCTCGTCGCGGCATGTCGCGGCGGCCGCGGAATCCAACGAGCGCATGGATTTCAATTGTGAAACTTTATGGATATAAATTTCTCATAAACTTTGTCTTTTACATAGGGAAGCAGCAAAACCAATGCAAGTAAAAAGCTCTGTTACTTCAGGTCTATATACGCGTAATCAGGAAAACGTATGACTATTCTTTAGCATTTGAAACCGCAGAAATATTTGCTGTTTATTGTGACAGTTAGCATCATAATCAAAGTTATCATGCGAATACGAAAATTACGAGGACATCAATAACCAATTTGACCGACCATGCTCATTGCAAGCCCGGCCCACATGCCGTTTCCCAACAAACGCCGTCGGATATTGGGTAGCTAAAATTGTCGCATCATCTGTGGCTTTCGTCTGTCCTTTTCTTCCCTTTTTTAGCTACCTGCTTTTACTTCCTTTCTGAACCAGACCAATGCCCTTCTTTAATTTTCTGTGCAGAATGATTGTTTCCACTTTGCAGGCAGCTAAAATACACATTTTCGTATTGATTTCTGCATTCTTCCTCTATTATTATATCCATATGGTACTGTCTCGACCGCGGCATGGCCCAAATACATATCACGATTTGTGCGATCATAGCTTTATTCTTGCAGGATAATCGGTCTTTGTGTGCGTAAAGGTTACTATCTGTGATGGCGCAACATGTTTATTTGGCTTGTTTGGCATATTATATAGAGCAGCTTTAACTTTTAGTTATGTAGATTTATTAGAGAATATACGTATGTTTAAATAGATTCTTGCCATGTTTTGTGTATAAATGCAGGGAACTTTCTTTCCAGCGACAGTTTTTTTCGTTTATCAAGGTGTGTCTTCGCATTTGTGATACATTCCATTGTATCTTCGCATTCCTAATCTATATTTTGCAGGACTCTTGCTTTTTATATGTGCTCTCTGTCGCGACTATACTTTCGGTGCAATTACAATACTCGACCGGTGACAGCTGCGCCCGCTCAATACATTGTAACGAAGGACAGCGTCGCTGACATTTTTTCCTGGCCATTGCATATGTATAAAATTGTAAAGAAGGTTCTTGAATGACAAAGATGCTTTAAAATATTTGTCCTAAACTTGACTATTCATATCAGGGACATGCACTACTTTGCTGGTTTCCAATTGATATAGTTCTAAAATTCATGAGACATTTTCTTTACTTACTAAATAGGGCAAAGAGATGGAAGCATTGATATCAGTTATTTCTGCCGCAGTTTTTGAAACATTCTAATATATTCTTTTATGAAAACTACTTATTTTACTCGTCTTGACAGTGCGTAGCGTTCAAGAATTTGTTAGCAACATCTAATACCCCGTAGCATTGGCAATGGCAATGCAATTATGATTAATGTGTTTGGTCCCTGAGGCCGCGCTGCAACATGAGCCACCCTCGAACAAAATTTCTGGCTACGTTACTGCTGCAATCGTGGCGCGCAAGCGGACATGTCACGTGGTATTTTTTGTGTTTTGCGGGCATCCGCAGAGACCGAAAAAAAGCAGATACGGAATAGATGGAAAGTTCGAAACTGTTCAGTTGGACATTTAGAGGACCGCTCTATAGCTTTCTCATTGGATTTTTTCGCCTTTCCTCATTGCTTGCAAATTTGGTTAATTAATCTCGACTAATTATGCAATTAAGCACAATAAAAATAGTGTGAGTTGCTCCATACAATGACCAGCAACACGCATTTGGTCGCGTCAACTTAAAGCATATTTTTAAATCCTGGCTAAAGTTAGCTATAGGATGCCCTGTATATATACACATATTACATAGAGTGGGTATTCGGAGGTCGTGGGTTCCGTTCCCACCGGCAGCATGTGGTTGTTTGTTCTGCTTTTCTAATCAATTATTTTTAAGCGATAAAATATTCACTAATAATCTCCATTGGTCAACACCACCAATTAAAAAGTCCCCTATGTTCTTTGCTTTCTGTTATATATATATACGTGTGTGTGTGGGGGGGGGGGGGTACTTCTCAAAGACACATTTATTGTCCACGTAATATTTATGAGAGAAAAATTTAGAAAATAAAAACAAAACTGCGGCGCGGTACCGCAGCGGTGGCCTAATGGTTCCGCCTCATCCATCCATCCATCCATCCATCCATCCATCCATCCATCCATCCATCCATCCATCCATCCATCCATCCATCCATCCATCCATCCATCCATCCATCCATCCATCCATCCATCCATCCATCCATCCATCCATCCATCCGTCCGTCCGTCCGTCCGTCCGTCCATCCATCCATCCATCCATCCATCCATCCATCCATCCATCCATCCATCCATCCATCCATCCATCCATCCATCCATCCATCCATCCATGGCGCGCCACCTACCCAGCGCCCCATGCTGCAGGTGAATCACCAGCTGATGTGTCTGTCGAACCCGCAGTGGTGCAGACACAAAGGCTGCATATCAAATAGCGGTATCTGATACATGAAATATGGATTGTTTGCCTGTATATCCTAAAAAAATGCTTTCACCTCTTTAACAAAAGAATAATCTACTGAAGCACATTCCGTGGTAGAAAGACATTTACTAGTGTCTAGCAAAGAGAAAAACACGTTTCCCTTGCTTTGTGCTGGTGCGGACCAAAGTAATCGGAACATTCTGTTGAATTCTAACGTTCTTCACGCGTTGCCCTGTTAAAATTCCCAGCTATTGTTTGTGCATGCTGGTAGCTGACGCGAGTGCGTTTTCTAGTGGATAAACAATCTCCGATGGAGAAGACGCGATTGCACTTTGCACGGAATACCGCGCTCCGTTAACATGTGTCCGCACCTACACATGCAGCAGCTTTGACGCGTGGTGTGTATGTGTATGGACGCAACTAAAATGTGCGGAGATATGAGAATTTATGCGCAATTTTTTAAAAAAATTGGGGCGTGATTTTTTCCATAATGTTTGTTACGTCGTAGTTGCGTAACGCGAAGCATCGGCTGTGGCCACGTGCATAGTTTCGGTTCCGCTTTTCTGACTTTGGTGCTTTAAAATGATTACACTAGGTATGTTGAAAAACGCTTTGCTGCGGCGGAGAGGGGGGACCACAACGGATGTGGTCTGACAATCAACTGAAACTACTCAAAAATTCCCCGACGTTGCCCTTCAAGGGACGTCGGACGGTCGAAAATAATTTGGAACCCTCGATTGTTCGTCGTGCAAAATCAATCGAGTATTAACCACCTCCACCATTAGGCCGCTCAAATTCCAGATATTTGGCCAGCGCCCTCTACGAGCCAAGTGAGAGATCTCAGCTTGCTTGGGCTGCCAATTGCGCCGCAGCGTCCCACGTAGTTTTCGTTAACAGCCCGCAGAGGGCGAGCACACGGCGTGGAGGAAGGCACTCGCGGCCATTGGGCGCAGTTTCCACGCCGTGTGCGCGCGACACGAGACAACCAGGAGCAACTGCGCAGCTTGTCCGGTCGCGCGTAGGTCTGCGAGGTGGGGCGACCGGGTTGGCGGAAAAGGAGGGGGGGGGGGGGGGGCGGGGGGGGGTAGTGCTCCCAGCGTGTTTTTCCATCTCAAATATTTAGCTGCAGACACGCCCACTTCCTCCGGGACGATGGTCCGATGGCAACGCACTGCGGAGAATGGGCTTCACCTGCGCTCGTCCCTCGCAGCGCTTGCGATTACATATGTACGTGGCCGACAGAAGATTCACGAAACAGACAAACAACACGCGCTGGCCGCTTCTGTGGGAGCCACTGTGCAAGGGCCCTCAGGTTGTATGGGGCGTCCTTTCCTTTGTGTACTCATGCGCGCCGCTTTTTATGTCGTCTCTGTGCACGTATAGAGACGAGCGATGCGCTTTGTGTGCTCATGCACGCCGCTTTTTATGTCGTCTCTGTGCACGTATAGACGAGCGATGCGCTTTGTGTACTCATGCGCGCCGCTTTGTATGTCGTGTGCACGTAGAGACGAGCGATGCGCTTTGTGTACTCATGCACGCTGCTTTTTATGTCGTCTCTGTGCACGTAGAGACGAGCGATGCGCTTTGTGTACTCATGTGTACTCACCTCTGAGCTTCAGGGGCTTTGAGATTCTTTGTCAATTTGGCGTCCTTCTTCCAAGTGGACATCTTTTTTAGGGTCGCTCTGTTTTAGCATTCCATCTCATCATTGTTTTTAGTGCTTCACCACAAGAAATGACTGATTAAAGTAGCGAGAGAGAAACCTCTCATTGATGACCAGCGTTTTCCCGGTATCTTAAGGTCGGCGGAATACCTACGTGTGCCAGCAAGCGCTATTACCATAAACTGAAATGTATGATGCAATAACCTCATACAGGTTTCATCATGCGAATGCCATACAACTTGGATGACATTGGATGACTGACATCTGTGTGACAAATGTATGATTTCGCAAAATGAATGACATTTCTGTGATAATTGTATGACACTTGTGTGAGAAACTGTATCAGTTTATTGCATCTTTCAGCTTTTTTCAGAAGTGTATGAAAGAGATACAGCAACAGAATGGTAAGAAGCATGAACTGAAGATAAAGAAATAAAAAAAAAATGAAAATGAGGTCAACAGCATTTAAAGTGGTGAATATTCCAGAGTTGGTCAGGAATACCGATTTGGTAAGCACAGAAATACGAAAACCACGATGATGTTCACGCCTCGGAATGGTATGTGGATAAAACACTCCTCACTGTTTGGGTCGAACCCCAGTTTTCACATGTGCAGATTCATGTCGCATCCTAAGTGATACTCCACATGTATTCTGCATGCACTCACACAGGCTTGATGATCGCTTCTGATTGTTAAATAGATGCGGAAGCATCGATTTCAACCAGTCTCGTCATGGACAGTACTATGAACTGATTATTGCCTCTTTGTTCTGATACTCGGAGCTAAAAGTGATAGTAGAGAGTTTTAGTATAAGTTATAAGCGCTACGGAAATTACACACAAGCCTTTAGCGGAGGTTATAGCGGAAATCGCATGAAAACATTTAGATTATCTTATATAAGCCCGAACGCAACGTCAGCATAGGCTGCAGTGGCGTCATCTGGAGTTAAAATGTGAAAATATTTTGTGGCCCATTTTTCGCACTTAGCCAAGGTTATTCGAGTCGTATCGAGTAGACAGACAGTTCCATGACCAGTTCAGTCGAGCCAGGCCCTAATTTCTTTTAGGTAAGTGAGTCGAGCAAGCTTTTTAATAATGTCTTGTTGAATTCTTTCGGAGCCTTCTGCCTACCGCCGAAACGACTACATTTGGCAAGGCTATGACTTAACCTCGGCATAGAAATCCACACCAAGCCAATCCACAGTAGGCGGTGTCTTGTCAGGGTTAAGCTCGTTACACAGAATCGGAAATAGGGCAAGTTTATCCCTCGCTAGATCTGCTGTTTGCAAGAGGAGGCAAAACGAACGTCACGTGTACTGTTTAAAGGCAATGGATATGCCTAAATACCCGATAACGCTAATGAATTCTCTCCGAAGCGGGTGACAAGGGCGCCGCCATGTTGACAACGCTGCGTACGTAGTGCGAACGTACGTAAAACCTCGATTTAAAATAGAGTTTGGCGCGTGCGCAGCACGAAGGATGCTATTTTATAGCGTTCGCTGTGCCTTTGCGTATGTCTGCGCACGCTCTACTAAATGTCTGTAATGTGTGGAAGGCGTAACCTTTCGCAAAACAGCTGCGTTCAGCGAACGTAAGCAGTCGCTTATGGTATGCAGACAGCGTCCATTAATCTCGTTTCATGCTGCGTCTGTCCACGCCGCGTGCAGACGGCACGCAGCAGACGAACAGCGAGGTGGTGTGCGGGTAACCAGCGTTGTAGGCGTTACCGAAAAAATGTAAAGACGTTACTCGTTGCGCTAAAAAAACACAACAAAAAGAGAACGCGTTACTGCCCTACGATAGCTATAAAAATTGTAATGCGTTACCGTTACCGAAAAAAAGTACCGCATGTTACTTTGCCGTTACTCAATTACCATGTGCTTTTTTTTAATTCGTCTTCGCTGCAAGGGCTCACGATAAGGGGAGTTAGGTGAATGCAAATGTGAATGTGTGTTCGTACCCCTGTTTCGTGCTTTATGGGTATTGTCTTTTTTTTTTTAGTTGAGCGCGTCGTCAAGGGCAGGTGTTTTCACGCATGCAACAAGGGTCGTGGAGAGCACCTGTACCTTTTGGGCATTTGAAACGTCACTTTAGGTGCTCTGCGCTTTTTCCTATCTCTGAAAAAGGGGCGTAGGGAGGGTTGGGGACAATTGGAATAAAAAGTAACTGGTAACGTGACGCCTCACGTTACTGAAAAATGTTAACGTAAGTACGTTGCCCGTTACAGTTCCGAAACGGTAACGAGTCCATCACTAAGTTACCGAAAAAAGTAACGCGTTGCCGGGAAAGCCGTTACTTCTATAGCGTTACAGCCAACACTGGTGTGAACGAGGCAGCGTTTCGGCGGCAGTGGATTGCGCTCGCTCTCGCCGCCGAATGCCCAAGTGTGAACCAGCCTTTAGCCTGGTGCGCTGCGTGCTCCTTAAAAGGCGACACGGCAGCGACGCAACAGCTGGCTGTGCGATTTACGCCAGCAGTAAAGTTCCCTCGCTGCGGATCATGCAGTGACAAGCGCGCGCAGCCGTTATCGCTTGCACATGGCATAAATCGCTCAGCCCGCGCCTGCATCGCTGCCCGGTCATCTTTTAAGCGGCAGCACACGCGGCTAAATGAGCTGTTCGCTGTTACGCGGAACGTTGAGAGCACTGCGATCGCGGCGCTCAAGCGTACGTGTCACGTGTATTTTTTTGTATTTCGCGGGCATCTGCAGTGAGCGCAAAAAAAGCTAATGCGTAAAAGCTGGAAAGATAGAAACTTCAATCGGGTGTTTTGCGGACCGTTCTAGAACTTTCTCATCGGAATATTTCGCCTAGCATCGTTACTTGAAAGTTGGTTAATTAATCACGACTATTTATACAATTCAACACAATGCAAAAAAAAAAACAGTTTGACTTGCTACATACAATAGCCAGCAACACGCGTTTGGTCGCGACGTCTTAGAGTGCCGCGGCATGTTTTTAAACCCAGTCTAAAGTTAGCTGGAACGCCCTGTGTAGTTATGGTACTCGGCTGCTGATCCGAAAGACGCGGGTTCTATCCTGGCTGCAGAGGTCGCATTCGATGGCGGCGAAGTGCCAAAAGCCCGTGTTTTATGTGCGATGTCAGTGCACATTAAAAACCCCGGGTGGTCGATAATATACGGACCGCTCCAATGCATCGTCCCTCACAGCCTGAGTCGCTTTGGTACGTGCAACGCCATAAACAAACGGAGCGTTCGTGAGATTCATACTGTATAAACGTCGGTGTACACTAAACAGACTGTCTAGGCGCCAGCACCGGTTGCAGTAATTCCTCTTGGTGCTAGGGGGCCCGTTGGCAGGGAAGCATTAGCGTTCATATATGTATATACATACATGCTCCCGCTGTATATGCTCCTTGCGGGAGCATATACACCAACACTAGCAAACATTCGCGTATCCGTGGAAATGACAAGCATAGCGGATTGACTGGCGACGTTGCGTCGCGGACACCGCGGTTGCTAACGGGCCTCGCTTACAGATTGTCAGTGTCCTTGGGCGTCAAGGGGGAGCGTAGGGGCTCATCCGGCCAGGCTCGGGCACGACAAAGGAAATGCACTCGCGGGGACGGGGTTCGATGTATGGGTCGACAAAAGGTTCTACAGTTCGTTCTTCGGGCTCCACCAAAGGGTCCACACCGCCCGAGACGCTGTACCAGACTTGATCAGGCCCATTTGACTCAAGGGAAGGTAAACTGAAGCTTTACACAGGCATGTACACATGGACAACATGATAAGCAGCGAGTGCTATTACATGGAACCATGGAACTAGCTGAGGGAACACCTTCCCTCCTTGGCATCACCGAAGATGCAAGTGATCTAAATCTAGCTCGGAGTAATTTTCCTGGCTCCGGGGCCCGGTTTTAAATACCTAGGAGCCTGGCCCACATTTTGCATCACCCAATCACAACAAACTAACGCATGCTTGGCTTAGTGCCGCCGCAGTGGCTCAGCGGTTATGGCGCTCGGCTTCTGACCCGAAAGACGCGGGTTCGATCCTGGCCGCGGCGGTCGAATTTCGACGGAGGCGAAATTCTAGAGGCTCGTGTACTGTGCGATGTCATCGCACGTTGAAGAACCCCAGGTGGGTGAAATTTGCGGAGCCCTTCACTACGGCCGCCCTCATAGCCTGAGTCACTTTGGGGCGATAAACCCTCGTAAACCAAACCAAACCAAAGAAAACATGGTTGCTTTACAGACTCTGTGGCACACCTTCCAGTTTCCACAAGTTCAAAACCCTCTCCCTAAAATACACAGTACGAAAAGAAAATCAAAATTGTTTTAAAAGACGGCATTCAGGGAATGAGCCCTCAAAATGATTGGCCCACTAGGTTACGTGCCACGCCCCATACTTCCACAGTATTACTCAAACTCCTTTCCTTGCAAAGTAAAAAGAGAAACACATGAAAAGCTACCAAAACACTCTTACGTGTCATCGGCTTTCTGAATATTCGTGACCCTGGCGGCTCCGAGCGTTAGTGCAATTATCGATCTCAACCGAACCGCTAGCGGGAGCGTGGAACCCTGCTTCGTGAGTCTGTTGACAGGCGTCCCCCGAAATCCGAGAAGTACTAGTGGCCCAAACCATGCCGTTGCTGCCCTTGAACGTGCGGCGGCATCCCTTTTGTCCAGCTGCGTTTCCTTATGCCAGCCTGCTTCCCGAGAGGTGCTGGCATACAACGCCCTCGGGCGTTGGTGCCGTCACAGAGCCTCCTACACGCGTCTCGTACGTTACGCTTAATTTCCCCCCATTAAAGAGCGAGCGTTCGGACCCGTCTCGTCGGGCGGTGTTGACCCTTTAAAGAGGCTGCGAAACACCGCTTGAACGGATGCCGGTTACGCTTCAAATGGATTCTTTATGTCATACAGATGCTGACTCAAAACGAATTACGAGAATCGATGCATAGGAACGGGAGTTATTCAATGAAGAAATTTCAAAATACAAGCAAACAAAATGCTGCCCTCAACTCGATTTTCGCGCAGCTTCCCATTCCAATTTCACTCTCCCAATGACGACACTTAGTGCGACCAATCAAAACAGCCTATCTGAGCACGTGGCGGAAGTTTGCACTCCATGGTTGCCTGTTCTCTGTAACTCGTTCATGTCAAGGCTGGCAGCGTCGTTTGCATGCTTACAACAACCATGTGAACGCCCAGCAGATCCAGCGATGCTTCATCGTCACTTCGACGGCGGAGAAGGGAACACTGATCAGTGACGTTCCCTTATGGATCCGAACTCGAGCGCGAGACACTGCGGCGGTGTGACAGCCTGCGCAAAATATCAGACACATTTAGCATAACGCGTACCGCTACTGCTTACCGCAAACCATCGCCCGTCGCTCCTAGCGCGCTGGTTGGTCACGGCGAGCAAGGAGCGCGTGCTGTTGACGGGAACGTGGCGCCGTCTGGCGCCGCTGCCCTGTGATCCTCCACAAGCTGACGATGCGCACTGCGTGCTAAATGTGAAATGAACGCATCCTTCCTTGGGACCGAAACGTACGCTTATAGAGTGCTATGGCTCGATCGGATCGATTTCGCAAAGACGCTCTCAGATACATAGATAGTAGCCATAAGTGTTGAGTGCTAGGTCGTAGGATGTTTACAGAGAGGCGCAAAGTCCTTCGATGCAAAAAGTAGCCAGTGCCTCTGGTGGCGTGTTTTTGTTTTACTTGCTTTACAGTGCTTTTATCTAGGGCAAATAAGTTGGTTTTGTTAATGTAATATAGAACACAAGAACTTGACAAAACGTATCTCTAGTTATTAAAAAAATTGCGGTATATTTACTCCTTGTCCAATCATCAAGCTCGCACTAAGTGATGTCATATCCGCTGCTAAATACCGCCACTGTATGGTGACACCGTCAGCGCCACGAATTTGTTTTTGCGAGCTAATTAAAATATTAAAAACCGCTGTATACGCGGTACGACCGATGCTAATAGCATCACTATAACTCATTCTATGCAACCAACAGGCAAAACAATGCACTGAAAATGTGTTTCGGGGCCCATTAAAGGCCCTGCCGACTTTCCAACCTACATGGTCGTTGCTAGGACGAGGGGACCACCGCTCCTGGTGCCTCTGGAGCCGCGCGACCCTCCCCGCATCTCCGCGCGCAGCCGCATCCTTCTCCCAAACGGGGACCTAGGGAAGTTGCGAGAAAACGTGCCCCCTCCTTCCCTCTGTCGCTGCCTTGGCTGGTCAACGTCCGCCTGCCTCGCCCTACACGCTTCTTGCCGACACAGGCGACGGAGCTTATCGAGGAAATCGCGGCTTCGAGGCGCCGGGACCGCAACTGAACGACCAATGGTCTTAACATAGCCGCGGGCATCCACCGATCCCTTACAGGTTGCTTCGGCGACAAAACAAGTGACAAGCTTCGGTTCCCCTTCTAAGCCGCGTCGCTGAGGCAGAGGTCAGGTCACCGACATGGCAGGTTTTCTGCAAAACCCAAGGGCCCAGAATGCAGAGGGACCAGCAACGAGGCCTGGAAACGATGCTGCCAATCTGCCTTAAATACCTTAGCGTTGAGGAGGCCGGGTGCGATGGCGGAGCGTGGACGACACGGGGCGAAAGGGAGATTCGGTGCCCTGTCACCATCACGGGCGGGGCGCACCTCTTTCATCATCTCCGCAGAAGAAAATTCACTCATACGTTCAGTTCTCCCCGCCCTTTTGTTTTTCTGTCGCACGGTTCACGCTGTCTGGCTGAGTGAGGGTGGCACATTGAGGACTCGTGCCACCGAGAAATTTGTGATCAAAGCCAAAGTGTCCGAAATGAACCTTCAGTGTAAGGCTTAATCAAGGAAAACGGCGCGAGCACGCGTCCTGTTCTGCAGCCACTCACACCCCCGAGACGTCTCATTCATCTGACCACCGGCCAGCGCGAGCGCCACAAGTCGTCCACTGTTCGCGCGCTCGCCTGTGACTCCGACACAATGCTGCGCGTTGCAAACAAACTCGTAGCGATCGTTAGGCCCAGACGCCTGACCGCTGATCTCGACGGCCGATTAACACTTCAAACGGGGGACCGAAAACAATGGACGACGCGACGTTTTGATAAGCCGCCATGGCTGAAGCCGCGTCGAAGAAAAGCGCACAAGCTCGATCCCGCCCGTTTACGCAGAACAGAAAAGAAAAGCAATTGGGCTAAGGCAGCGGAGCTCGTCTCGAAGGAGAAGGTAGGAGAGAGAGAGAGAGAGAGAGAGCCTCCGAGCGACGAGATAAGGGAGCTCTCTGGTGTGAACTGGGCGGAGCTGGACATTATATCCCCTCATCCGCTGCTGTCGGCTCGGCAGTGTCTTAGATGTTCGCCGACGATGCGCCGTCTGTGCATGCGCGCCCGCCTTCCTCGCCGACGCTGATCGTTAGCGCATGATAGCTCCATGTTCGGGCGGCGCCTCCGGGGGAGAATCTTTTGTTATGACTCGCTTTGTTTCAACCCCCTTTTATTTCCTTCTGCCCCTGTCTGACTGCTCTGCTGGCATCGGATACTCGCTGCGGATGCTTGACGCGTCTGAGAGGAATTAGCGCTCCATTTGGCGGCAACAACTTGTCTTTAGGCGCTGGTCAGATCGCAGAAGATCTCGCTGCCGTTTTTTTTTATGCTTTTATTCGGGGCTGGTTTTCTCCTGAGGTCAGAGTTTCGGCCATGGCTGCTGCTTTTGCTTGCACTATTTGTGGGGGTTAATTGACTGCGGCGTTGATGGACCCAATAACAGTGAATTTTACCGCTTTACTTTGAAGCCTTTTTACCAAGGCAATGAACTGCAAGGAGCAACTCACAGAAAGCTCATCCTGTGCGCATATTTATTTTTTGTTTCGGTATAACTTATAATGCGCCGGAATGAGAAGTGGATAAATTTCTGAATGACGACGAGATGGTCGTAAGCTTATTGGGTTGGATATCTTCGTTTTTCTTCCGAATGTTACATTGTGTATAGGTCATATGAAGAACGCCTTAGTGGAAAACACCATGTCCAACATTCTTGGACCAGGAATGTTAGTATTGGGAAACTGCAAGGTACTGGTGTAGAAATAAGGTGATGGTCCATTCTTCCGACACGTAGCAAAATATTTCTTTTATAGCGTTTCCGTCGGTAGTATCGAACAGTTAAGACTCCCAAGGAAAACCAATGGGGAACGCTTTTGACGATAGCAAAAACGTTGGTAGCAAAACAATGCAAGGCAACCGACAGGAGTTCTGCTGATATATTGATTTTTATTGCCTCAGTAAGCTGAAGTCTCCAGTTATCGCATTTTCCTGGATATGAAGTTATGGTAGAACAAAAATGAAAAATAATTTCGATACGTTAAAATCCTGAGTTTTGTTGTTGAATAAAGGAGCTTCCTTATGCAAAGAATTTAGCGAGTACGGGATTAATCGTCCGCGAGCGTGAGATGCCACTGATCGCCCAAGAAGAATGAGATTAAGACACCGCGCTGTCAGCAACACGGAACCTTCACTGTTCATTTAAACGCAGCGTGATTAGTTTCTTAGTTTTATTTATCGTGCGACATCTCGGCGAATTTCTTCCTTACATTTTGGGGTAATTAGCCGCATAAAGAAAGAAAAAGTATAACGCGGTCCTTTCTGTCTTGATCAGCGCACGCTTCTTCGCGCTGTAGGCATTTATATATGCGCTTTATATGCGCTCCTTCGGGCTACAAGCATTTGTCCCATAGCGCGCATGCGTGCTCTCGTTTCCTCTCATCGTCATTATAACTCGCTCTTTTTCACATCGAGCTCTCAAGTATTTCGCACACGCTTTCCTTCAGTTCCTCTGTTCTTCCCGTCTATAGAGCCTAAACTGCCTGCGCAGTCGTCTCCCACTCGGATGGGGACTGCGCACTTTATCCACCAGCATGCGCTCACTTGATTCTCTACACCTCACGTCATTCCTTCATGACTGCGCCAGATATACGAGACGGCGTTGCATCTGATATCAACACATGTGAGAACACGTAATAGGTCACCTCAACTCTCCTAATGAAGCCCCTCCTCCGCCCCTAACAAAAACTTCTTTAGACAGTCTATAGACTGTCCATAGACTTTTGTCTATAAGTGTATAGACTCTGTATAGACGAAGACTAGAGAACAGTCTAAAGACAATACGAATCCTATAGACAGTCTATAGATTTATAGCCATACACTTTTAGTAGACTTTTGTCTATAGAGAGTCTGTAGACTATGAATATACAAAAGAAATATCTATAGGAAAACACTATAGTCTATAAGAAGTCTATAGTCTGTAGACCATTTTTATAGGGGCGGCCATTCAATAACAACGCGAAGACGAGAATTAGCGGCTGAGCTTCGTTTAAACGCGGCAGACAGACCCAAGCCGCGCGTAGACGCTGCGAGCGCCAACTTGCACAAGTTGTAACGGGCGAGCGTGGCGTATAATATACGGCCTTGTATAGGCGCACGCCACGATGCGATGGCGCCGAGGTCAAGGCGACGTTACGCGAGTCCCGCTCGACGGAACACGCAGGGTTATTGCCGGCACGGAAAACTCATAATGCACGCGCGCTCGGAGCAAAAATTGGAGGGGCACCCTCGACCGCATTGAGTCCAAGGCACACGGAAGGCAAGACTAACGCGGCGTTTCCGTCCGACCATCATCACCTTCCAATCACCGTCCCTTGCACTCGCGCACTGCGTCGTAGGTCCCGCGCTTTTCTGAAGGCTCGTTCCTTTTTGGCCCAGCCTTGCACGTTGGGCCCAAAATGCGACGGAGCTTTTTTTCCCCCCATCTTTTCCACGTTAAGCGCGGGAGATGTAGGTCGAGGATCATCGCGTTGTAGAGGTCGGTGGATGCTTGCATAGAATGCTGCATAGGAAACAGTTTTGAGCCAGGGGTGGTCGCTGATTTATTATAGCGGACATTAGCGTTGGAACTGTTTGTTTTGCGACATCAGCATAGAATTAGATGACGAAGGCCGGCATCAGTTTTGCACAAGCTCCTGTGCAGGGCGACCTGACTCAGATCACGAATGCAGCCTTGGGCTAGAAACATGTTTCGGATGAAAACGATTGCAATAACGCTGCAACACGTCGGGTACGTGAGACTAGAGGAGGAGTAGAAAATGTAGAGAATTGCTACGGTTATATAGGCGCAAGAAAATGACACTTGGCGAGAAAGAATCGAAGGAGGACCATTCGAAGGCCTTCAACAACCTCACCGTCAAGCCTTTGCGGCGTTTGTGCTGCGACAAGAATAATATACAGCCATGAGTTGAAATCTTCATTTTAAGTGACTCAAAAAGTGGCGCATATATATGGGAGTGAGAAATTGTTCAAGTTATTAGTGAAGCGTGATGACCCTATTTTCTCTTTCGTCTAACATATAATAATAATAATAATAATAATAATAATAATAATAATAATAATAATAATAATAATAATAATAATAATAATAATAATAATAATAATAATAATAATAATAATAATAATAATAATAACCAATCTTTATTTTTCGGTGCCCAGGAACAACCCAAAGGTCTTGGTGCTGGTACACAATTCACACGCACAAAATGTAAATTTATTTCACCACAAAGGAAGACACTCAGGGGAGGTAATGCAGCAATCAAGGCGATAGAAAAAAGACATATAAACTAGGCGTGACAGGAAGCATGAAGCAAAAAAGCGAAAACAAGAAACAGCGAGAACAGCGGTAAATGAAAACAGCTAGAACAGGCAACAGACATATAAATAACTAATGAAACAATAAGCAAAGAGAATGAACGCAAGAAAGACCGATAACAGCCAAGTACAGCACATAGCAAAATACAAACAAGAATAAAGCCAATACTAATATGTACGAATAAGAAACCTCTGAAATACAAGCTAGAAATACAATCATACACAATAAGAAATGTAATTAGTGAACGCGTTACAGACAATCAGGCGTGAGTACAGAGTATTAAAGAAATAATATTAATAAAAACAAGTAGACGTGATGAACAATTAAGGAGAAAAAAAAACAATATAATACCGGTGCAAATGCACAAGCGTAGTAAAGACAAAATGCAGGAAAGGGGAAGTTATGTATGAGAAAAAGAGTGCTCAAAGTGGAACGTCACGGACATCCAATATAAAGAAAGGGAGAGAATTTTCGAATATATCAAGGTGAGAACAAAGAGAAGTAAACAAATTTTGCATTCTGTCCGGAGGGGAGAATAATAATAATGATAATAATAATAATAATAATAATAATAATAATAATAATAATAATAATAATAATAATAATACTAAAGACCTGTATTTTTCAGAACACATATTTACAAACTTTAAGACAGGTCTGCCCAAGCCATGAAGGCTTGTAGGGCAGTACCCGGCAGTCGATGAATGACAACTATATTCAAAACAGGCGTGACAAAACAAGCAACCAAAGATAAACCTCAATACCAAAAGCAAACAACAACAAAGTGGCAGCACAGAAACTGAAAAGATCGAATCAGGCAGAGAATTAAAAAATTTTGGTATATAATAATTACGAGTGAAGTGGCCATTATGAGTGTAGCAGCGAGGTACCGTAAAACAGGGGTGGGGTCAGAAAGGATGAACAGCAATGAAAGGAACCAAAAATTCGCTCTCCCAAAAGTGAGCACGAATGATTGAAGAGGGCACTAAAAAAAGGCAGCTGTAAAAACGAAAATAAATTGCAGTCAGGTGAAACACCCATGCTGTATGCACGGATCGAAGGACGTTCTTTAGTATAGCATTTAATTTCATTCCCCAATTCTTTGCGCAGTGATAATACACAGTGACTCCATATTTGACGATACCATAAATAAGAGAATGTGCAATAAGCTTGCGAGTCTGAAAAGGTAATAAATATCGAACATTGTATAGCACACATGATAAACCACGAAGCTTGTTACATACTACGGTAAGATGACTATTCCGAGACATATCTCTGTCAAAAAGTATGCCAGGGTACTTGACACTATTTGAAAAATTAATAGGAATGCAACAACAATTAAGACAATGCGAAGAATGTAAAAACAATGGTTCAACAAAGGAAAGCTTTTTATGGGGTTTATGAAAACAAACGTGTTTAATTTTTTGTTGATTAATTGAAATAGAATTATTTAAGAACCAGCTCCATAACATGCACCACATTCGTTCTAACAGCATCCATGGCCAGAGGCAGCGAAGCATTTGTGGTCAACAACAGCGTGTCATCGACGTATTGAAAAATATAACATTTTGCTACAGCATTTGATAAATTATTTACAAATAAACTGATAACAAAGGCGATAAAACAAAGCCCCGTGGAACACCTGCCGAGAAAAATGATTAAAAACTTCGATGCGCGCTTATTTCAGCAACTGGACCCCGATTAGAAAAATAGTCTTTCAGCAAATCATTAAAAGGACCCCTAAACCCCATAACATCAAGTTTCTCTAGAAGTAGGTCATGCCGAACACAATCAAAAGCTTTGCTAGCGTCCAAAAACTGACCACATGCGAATTTGTTATTATCAAAACATTAGTAAATAATATCAGTAAAACTTTCTATTAACAAAACCGTTCCTTTACCTTCAATGAAACCAAACTGTGCCTCTGATAGGATATTATTCGTGAAAACAAAACTGTACATAACTCAAAATAGGTGCTTTTCAAGAATGTGCGCAATCGCAGGTAGAATTGAAATAGGCCTGTAATTTTTAATAACCTTTAAAGAGCCACTTTTATGTAATGGTTTAACTATGACAACTTTTAGATTGTGTGGAATGAAGCATTCAGTAATAAAACTGTTCAACATAAAAGGAAGTACCGATTGCAATATCGTAAAATTACGTTGGAGGTCACTCATTCTGATATTGTCAACACCTGCAGCTTTCTCCGAATTGAAGCTAAATCTTATGCTATGAAGATCCTGGGGTGTAATAGGGGGGAGAAAAGCTGTAGAAGCTGTGCAATATAAAGACCGTGGAACCTCATAGTGGGATAAAGGAAAGTTCCTGGAAACGTGAGAGAAAAAATGCCTTAAACTCAGAGGCCGCAAAGGGCAAGTCTTAGAAGGATTTGGCAAATGAATCGCTAATGGATTGTTCTGGGTTTCGTCCAAAAAGGCAATTGATAGTTGACCAAGTTTTACGAGAAGAGTGATGGTTGTTATGAAAAGCCGTATTGAAGTAGTTACGTTTCGAGGCTCGAATCATGGCAGTAACTTTGTTTCAAAACAACCTGAAATTATCTTGGAGGCGTGTGTTGTTGGGACTACGCTTGAAATGTGTCCAAAGAGCGTCTTTTTCTGCTATGGCCTTTAGAATGTCACTTTTTAACCAAGGAAGGTTTGGGTTGCGTTTTTTGATCAATTTTACCTTTTGAGATAAGGCAGTTATGGAATTGATAACCTGCACAAATATCTCGTACACGTTAAAATAATGAACGTCCTCGAGGAAAAAGACCCAGTTAAAGTCTGCTATAAGGTTATCGAATGTGGTAGTGTCTGTATATGAAATTCGCTCCTCATTGGGGTATGATTTATTTAAAGAAGGAAAAAGGATATGAGAACATACAAAGTAATGATCTGAAAGTTTGTATGTAATTACCGAAAAGAAAGACTGAGCAAACGGAGTTCTTATATTGATGTGATCAATGCAAGAAAAAAAGGGCACACAGCTTGGAACAATCAAGTAAACAACAAACTGCACTTGGTAAAGCTAGTTCAAGCTGAATGGAAGTCTTGCTTGCACCAGGAGCGTTACATTAAGTTATTTTATGTCGTCTCCGTATAAGCCACACGTACATCTCGCACAACTTTTTACTGACAAAACAAGACAAACCTGTTTTTGAGAAATGTGGAGATGAGCTAACAGTTAATCACATTTTATACTCATACGCAGAACTTGAAAAACTTGAAATATTTTACCCAGTTTTATAATGAACACATTCCTTTACACCCATTGTTGCTCTCAATTGGGAGAAGATGCAACTGTCGACATATCCTGTGTGTTTATCTTTTTAAAAGAAACAGGTTTCCAAAGGAAATTCTAAATTTTTACCCACTGATTCGCTTCATTTTTTTTTTATACACCTCAGGCACCTACTCATTCCTGAGAAGAAGGCGGAGGTTTTGTTTTGCTGGTTGGGAAGCTCAGCATCCTTGCTCAGCCAAGGATGTCTGCTGACACCACCTAACCTTCTTTAAACCTTTTAATATTAGCCATTCATAAAATCTGCTTCTTCCTTTATCATCAGGTAATACAAAACAATATTTTACGCCCTCTGCACTATCAAAAATTAATGCTTCTAAAAAACTGCGCCAAAAATTACCCTTACCTTGAGTTTGGCGCATGACTGTCTGAGTTAACTATGTGCTATAAAACTCAACACAACACAACACTCGTATCAAAAACGCCTCGGCAAGTTCACGTGCGACCTGATCACTGCTTGCCCTCACAATTTTTGTTTTCTCTGCAGCAAAGGCAGGCGCAGCTTCTCGTGTGTAGCCTCTGGGCATGCGCTGCAGTGCAGGGGTAAATTCGACCCTGTTTTAGACTTTATCGAAAGCTGGTGCTTGCTTAAACGATCAGTTAAACATCGGCCCGTCTGACCGATGTTCCACAGGTTAAAGGGACCTAATACACAAACCCGGTCCAGCACCTGACGCAAGGGGGGGGGGGGGGGGGGGTGTCATGTCGCTTCATCCAGTCTGGCGCACGCCCTCGTCCTCCAGTCTGGGACATGCCCTCGGGTCATGTCCGAAGGGACATGACCCGAGGGCACGATGAGGCCAACTTGCACGAGGCAAAAACACCACCGGCGAAACGTAACGCTTCGCCGCATTTTTCAAATTGTGGGAAACCCTGTGCAGGTAGGGTAGCACTGCTGCCTTATTTCCTTAGCCCGGCCACCATCCGTGCGCGGCCTAGCTTTCAGCTTTCGTAGAAGCTTCTCTGTCACAGCAGCAGGGACCGCAATAGGGAAACCAGCTTTCGTCAACCTATTGGGCTGATTGTTAAGGCCCGCATGTACCAGGTGCACACAAGGCATACAGGTTGACTAAATCAAGGCTTCCAAGGCTGTTCCAAATTAATACCTTCAGGCCTCGGAATACCTCCTGTAAACAGGCGGTGAATAGTATTGGCGAGATCGTATCTCCTTGCCTGACGCCCTTCTTTATTGGAATTTATTGCTGACTTTATGGAGGACTATGGCAGCTGTGCAGTTGCTATATATATATATATATATATATATATATATATATATATATATATATATATATATATATATATATATATATATATATATATATATATATATATATATATATATATATATATATTCCGGTATTTTGACATAAGGCTCTTCTACACCCTGATCACGCAATGCCTGTATGACTGCTGAGGTTTCCACTGATTCGAATGTTTTCGCGTAATCAGGGAAGGCTATATATAGAGGTTGGTTATATTCTGCGCATTTCTCTATCATCTGATCGATAGTGTGAATATGATCTATTTTGGAATATCGTTTACGGAAGCCTGCCTGATCATTTGGTTGAATGAAGTCTAAGGTTGCCCTGACTCTATTATCGGTTACCTTAGTAAATACCTTGTAGGCAAGGGGTAGTAAGCTTAGTAAGATTAGTAATTTTTCAAGTCCTTGGCGTCTCCTTTCTTATGAATTAAGATTACATTTGCATTCTTCCAAGATTCCGGCATGGTCGAGGTCATAAGGCATCGTGTATACAGGGTGGCTAGTTTTTTTAGCACGATCCCCTCCGACAGGTGTTGTTCGCCGTATACCAAACCACAGGTCGCCACATTTAGAGCGATTAATCCGAGCTCCTGACACTGAACCGAAGTCTTCCGTTAAACGAACAACCCCATCGATGCTTGGCTTATCAGCGAAGAAGAACGCGAGGTCATCCTCATAGGCTAATACCTTCACTTCGTGAACCATAACACGAAAACTCTGATGACTGCACTGTTAATAACACTGAGACAAAGTCGCTCCAAGTATAATGCGATCAGGAGCGGGGACAGTGGGCAACTCTGTCTCACAGAGGTCTGATTGTGAGAGACAGCGATTAATAATCAAGCGCGTGGAACAATTTTTTCACCAAAATCGCATGCCAGTAGTAAGAATTGAACTAATATCAACGTGACTTAGAAGAGAAAAAAAGATATGAATCGGATGCCCGATCGAGCGCTTTTGCCAGGTCAACTTGCTACAGTGTTCACTGATCACGAGCGTCACTGCAATACTGCAACACCATGCGCGCTACATGCATGTTCGACGGCATTGACCGTGCTGATGATTATAGATTTTTATGGCGCAAGGACATCTATGGCCAAGGAGCGCCATGACACCAGGTATTTTAGAGTTCTCAAGGTAAGGTCAAAGACCCATTTCCCAAGCATTTCACCCTAAATAAGCCGAGCACCAGACCAGGGGAAAGCTTGTACCCATTTTATCACCGGTGGGTACCCGGCGGCACTGGGGATCGAACTCCACACCTCCCTCATGCGAGGCGGATGTCCAACCACTCGGCCACCGCTGTGGTGGCATTGACCGACCTCTCAAGCCGCATGTTTGATGAGGTCTAATCAAAGTAGACATTACAAGCTGTAGCCAATTTGAGAGAACTTTAGCGAAAAACTTATAATCAGCATTACAAAGAGTTATTGGTCGGTAACTGTTTAGAGATTGTAGTTTTTCCTTGTTATCAATTTTTGGTTTTATACTATCATTCGGCTGTTGAAATCGAAGCCATAGCTGCATCGAGGACAAATTCATTACTTGTAAGTGAATACAATGTGATGAACCACGTATAGCAATGTGTTTGGCATCATTTTCCAAGAAAACGCACACAACCAAAATTTGGTGTGTGCACCCCTTGAAGTTTTATATCAAACGCAGCATAAGAAGACAAAACTTGCTCCAACAAGTATAGGTCGGATGTTAAGCCTTTGATTGTTCCCATAAATTTAGCACCCCCCCCCCCCCCCCCGCGCGGTGGAATGTTTGAATTGAGCCTCGGGTGGCAGCGGCGCAGTTGGTTATTTTCCATCTTTTGTTTCCTGAACATGAAAGGGGAGGCCATAGTAGTGGGTTCGCTGTACACGGGGCAGGGGGTTAAATAACAAAACGTTCTCGGAGACACACGAAAAAAAGACTGTTATAAAAGCAAAACAAAAAACAGCGGAGGTAAGGAATGCACCGACCCTCGCCTTTCTGTATTTGCCCCCCCCCCCCCTCCTTTTTTTTTTTTTTTGCAGGCGCATGCCTCTTCTAAATTACATTTCACGGGACGGTCGTCGCGCCGCGACTCTTCAAACAGTCCCGGAGAGCTCAATGCTCTCTTTACACATGTTGGGTTTTCAATCGAGCAGCTGGTGGAGAAGAAATCCAACTGAAGCGCAGGAGCAGAGCAAGAAGAAACCCGACGGCCCAGAGCCGTCCGTGGTGGAAACACAATATTGGCGGAACGATTGCACAGAAGTGCCCGGCTTCGTTCCGGAGACTGGGCCGAAGAAGACACTCGGAGAGCTATTTGTTCTCGAAAGACAATATTGAATTCTTGGCAGCAAATTTTTCACGGCGTTATAGCCTCTGCCGATGGCTCTTCGCAGTTTCCTGTCTAAATGAATTGGAGTTGTTCGCTGATGTCAGCGAGACTATTTGTTCCCTTGTGACCGCGCTAAGGGCCTTCCGCTCGAGTACGGTCGTAAAAACGAGCGATCGTCGCACTGCTATTGGTTTCCGGGGGTGTTTTAGAGCGTTTTGTTTCTGTTTGCAAGGTGTTACTTTAATTTGCTTTTACAAACGATCGCTATATCTCTCGTATAGAACAACTCTCCCCCATGGTCCCCATCCCTTTGACTGTTAAAAAAAGCTTTAGGCATAGTCTTTTTCTTTATATTCTACCCCATGGAGACATAGACGCCTAATTTTGGTGGCATGTTTTCTTCTCTGTAATGATGCGGAAGACACTACTATATGCGTGAATCACCAAATGGTATCCGCCTACGACCACTAAATAATTTATAATTGAATTTTTCTGTCATGCTGTTTCGGTCTCAGTTTCAGCACCGAACGATGGCTGTGACGTCAGAGAGAGGTTTTAGGTCACGTGGGGCATGGAAAAATTGCAATATAATCGCTGCTTTATCGTTTTAATTCACTACAGTGCTGAAGCCAGCCTTCCTCAAAGCCGGAATGACAACGAATGTAGAAGCAACGATTATATTGCAGTTTTTGATGCCTCACATGATCTATAACCTCTCTTTGACGTCAAAGGCATTGTTGAGCTTTTGAAACAGAAACCGAAACAGCACGAGAAAGAAGTTCGATTAGATTATACATTGTTTAGCGGTTGTAGGAGGATACCACATGGTAATCCGTGTTTTAATGCCTACGCCTCATTACAACAAAGAAGACGCGCGCCCAAAAGTTAGGTGTCTATACTCGTTTAAACTTCCGACGCCCTTCCTTCCTTCCTTCCTTCCTTCCTTCCTTCCTTCCTTCCTTCCTTCCTTCCTTCCTTCCTTCCTTCCTTCCTTCCTTCCTTCCTTCCTTCCTTCCTTCCTTCCTTCCTTCCTTTTCCTTCCTTCCTTTCCCTTCCTTCCTTCCTTCCTTCCTTCCTTCCTTCCTTCCTTCCTTCCTTCCTTCCTTCCTTCCTTCCTTCCTTCCTTCCTTCCTTCCTTCCTTCCTTCCTTCCTTCCTTTCAAGCAAACAAAGAAACGAATGAACAAACGGAAGGAAACAAGCAAAAAAAAAGTAGCCAACGATCAAATAGGCAGCACTTTTCGCCCAATATAACGTCAAGTAACACCGAGCTTGCGAATCTCAACATGCGCAACTTACACGAGTCACAGCAGTGGGGTCACACATCGAACCTCCAAAATTGCTGCAGAGTCAGCTTAATGTCATAGCGACGTCAAAAGCTGTCTTTCTCTCAACTCACATGTGCCCACAGTGCAGGAGTCGACGTCAGCCACTGCCTATTTAATAACCCTGTGAGAATGGCGCCAGTGTGCAGTGTCGACGCAGCTTGCGTACACAAGGAAACCCTGTACGCTGTTATCAGCGCTGAGCGGGGGTCCGTTCGCTCTCCATGCACGCACCTCTGGCACGCACGTGTCCGCCCTCCCGCACGCACTGCGACCAAGCCATCCGCCGCGACGCTTTGTGTGCATACGCCAACGTCGCTCAGCACATGCAAAGCCTCAATCAGACTCCAATCAAGGACGCAAAACAATGCCCCCCTACTCGTGCAAACACGGAGGCATTCGTTAGGAGGCGGTGCGCGCTCGCGTAAGCGCCGGAGACCACGGCCTTACAACTGAATTCGGTCTTTCCGCAAAAGGAACGCGAGAACTCCATCTCACCGCCGGCTCCGTGTCCGGGCTCGCATGCGGGGGCTGCTTCCTCCTTCCTGTTGTTGCCTAGCGCGCGAGTGGGCTTTCTTGCAGGGTCGCTTGCGTGCCTTTAGGACGTGATGAGGGAAACCGGAAGTTGCTGGAAGAAATAATCAAGACCGATTAATAGCGCGTTCAGTTCTGCGGTGAAGCGTTATGTAGTAAGTATAGGCTCTTCTCGGTAAATCATTTCACTTTCCGCGGTGGCTTAGTGTCAGTGACGTTCGGCTACTGCGCACGGAGATGGTTTGGTTTATGGAGGTTTAACGTCCCAAAGCGACTCAGGCTATGAGAGACGCTGTAGTGAAGAGCTCTGGAAATTTCGACCACCTGGGTTTGTCTAACGTGCACTGACATCGCACAGCTCACGGGCCTCTAGAATTTCGCCTCCATCGAGACTCGACCACGGCGGCTGGGATCAAACCCGCGTCTTTCGGATCGGCAGCCGAGTGCCATAACCATGCATGAGCCAGCGGGATCGAATCCCGGCTGTGGCCGACTGCGCTTGGGTGCGGACGAAATGCAAGAAAAGCGCCAGTGCACGTGAAAATACTCGAGGCGGTCGAGATTAATCTGGAGCCTACCACTGAGGCATCTCTCTTGGCCCATTAGCATGCTCTGGGACGTCTCGCTGCGAGTTGTTTCCGAGGTTAAGGAATTATGATGCTCATTTGCTTTTAATGCGAAAGCATTATCATCAAAACGAGAATCCGGCATCGCCCAAAGAGTGGCGGAATTACAGAGCTCGCGATAAGTCGAAACGGTATGACGTCATCAAAGGCGGGAAAATACCAAGTGTTAACCAGTAGTAGTCAGTGCTAATACAACTTCACCAGCTGGAAAGGAATAGAACAGAAGTGTAATAGAATTGGCATGGAATTATAATAGAATTGAAATAGAATTAGAATGTAATTGGAATATAATTGCAACGCTTTCTCATTACTCCCACGTAAATGCTTTAAATGCCCCGCTAATATTTATTATACCAACGCTGTAGGAAGCGCCGCTGCCCAAGCAGGAGAGGCTATAGAAGAGGAGTGCCTTTACTGAGCGCTCAATCACAGCGCATTCAATAGCAGATGAAGGCAGATACGTCCGCTGCTGGATGTTATGCGGAGAGAACGATGAAATATTTGCGTCCTTGCGGGATACGGGCGCACTGTTTTGCAGTGATTAAGGCTTGACGATCTTTTCCATGGGGAAGCGAACATCTATCTCTTTGTGAACAATTTTGTGGAAATTTTAATTTTTCGATATCTCGTCGTGCTTGGTGCGACACTTACTGCAGTTTTTTCTCGTTCCTGATTAACTGCATTAAGTTTCGCAGCTACACGAGATTTTATTTCGGCGCAAAGCGGCTATAAATTTTGCCGTTTTCGTCGCCTCAGTTCAGGTGATTCCAAGGGACAACACGGTATTTGCGATGTGGTATGCATGACCCGCTTGTTAATAACCGCTCCATACTCCACTGACGAAATTTCGAGGCTTTTATTAGGTCGTGTCAGCAATTTAAGACAGGAGTCATAATTTTGAGTATACATACTCCAGCCGTTCAACACGCGTAGACGGCATTTCCAGTAACGTTTGTGCCGTCATTGCTGCGTTATGGGAAGTGTTGCCCTGGTCACGAACTGAGTTTTGGTTTAGGCTTGCTGATTTTGCTATTTCGAAATGGTTCCACTGGATATATTGTGAAATGGTTTGTTGCGGCGTGGACTGCAGACGACTGTGATGTGACTATACCACTCAGAATGTTCGACAACTCTCTATACCATCCTTCTGCTCCTGCGTCATTGGCCAGCCGCCGAATTCTATCGCTTAGCGGCTCCCTGACGTTCGAGGCAACACCAGTCATTGATGTTGGGAAAGCTCGAAATGAGCCATTTCAAAACAAAGCTCCTGAAATCTTTCATTCGACGGAAATTTATCGGTCAGCCTTATGTCGCATGGGTCGAACGGTGCCAACTACGCCTCCATTGTCTACAGCTAGTAGTAGTGGAGGAGGCACACTTTAGTAAAATCTTAACGTCGAGGGTTGCTTCAACCGAAAAGGAAGATTCGTTTACTGCTGAGCCTATATGCATTTTTTTTTCACTTCAGGCGGGGGGGATTATGTGTGGGCCAAAAAAGCTAACCTTTCGTGACTTTCTTGCGGTGCCGCGAGGTGACTCCGCTGTTCAGCTCCAGACCTCGTGCCCCGGTTGCTTTCGGCACGGACGGTTGTTTTACGCGTTCTTGAAAGTCACTATGCTTTCCAGTCCATGGCCCTTTAAATCGCATGTAACACATTCTTACTGTATATTAACGCGATAGCGTTAAGGAGCTCGTGTCGCAGAAAAGCCGGTGTCGTCGGCGTCGGCCGTGAGCGAAAAATTTTCCACCTCCTCCTCGCAATGTACGCCACTGCCCCAACAGATAGCGCGCGACGGCAGCGCCTCCCGCTCGGCTCGTTCGGGCGCAGTGGGGCCGTGCGGCCACGCAGGAATCACGCGGTGAGCGGCGAGCAACGCAGCGCACATCCAAAGCGCGTTCACCACGAAGCTTGCGGCTTGCTGCCCGCTCGTTCGGCGCCGAAGCTATGCTGGCGTTCGTGGCATCGGGTTTGTCGAGAACGATGTGCCGACGAACTACAACTGCAACTTGAGTCCCGCGCGTTTCGGCAAGGCGCCTGGCAGCGCATCTACGTGGTTTGCCGCTCCGCGCGTCCGTTTCACCGTATGTAGCAGAGCGATTTGTCTAACGGGCAAGGCGTCGCGCCGAACGGGAGATGGCGTTCCGTAGACTCGCTGGCAGTGCTGCAACACGCTGTCGAGTTGCACTCTTAAAGGCGAAGCTACTACTTCACAGATTATCGGGCGGTTTTCGTCTCTGTCAAGAAAAATGAAAAAAAGATGTGTTTTCCCAATGTCTCTCATTGCTAGACATACAGTCATACAACAAGCTCAGCCAGGGAAACGTACATCTCGCTACGTATATCTTGTCATAGCTGTGCTAAGCCACTGCCAATTTTTTTGCTCACGGCCAACGCCACCGACGACACCGGCTTTTCTGCGATACGGGGCCCTTAACGCTATCGCTTTAAAAATGTGGGCATCACCGCTGCAGGCTTTAAGGCCAACAGGTTACCTATAGGACGACTCGTGAATAAATCGTTTTGCTGCTTAATGCAGTACAAGTAGTTAGCGTTTTAACGGCAAAGTCATTTTGTCTCAGTCTCCCACAGTGAAAACAACGCAAAGAAAAACCCTTTCGAGCAGACAGTTGATGCGCCATCGTAGCCAAGCGTCCTTGATCGGATTTCTGGGAAAGGCACTCGGGGGAGTGTTAATGATTGTAGTATCGTCTCCAAACCGCTTGCCGCAGTAATGCAGGTCGCGTACTTCACTGCGAAAGAGCAGCTTTCGATTTTCTTCAAGAGTAACCAGTCATAACGTTGTTTCCGCGAAAATGAGCCAGTTGTTTCGATGCCATTAACGCGTAGTGCAGCGCACTTCAGAGATAAGTCTCGCGGAAACGCCAAGGGTACGAGGCCGGTTGTATAGATCGCTGATCTCTTTACAACTATAGAGCCTGAATACCCGGCTTATATCCTTTCTATCAACGGCGCAGCGTCGTTTTTATGGCGTTGGCCTCTGCGCATCGCCCTCGCTTTCAGTGAGAGTGCTTCGCTTCATCTGGCAAGCCACGATAGCTAAATCCAAAAATTGGAGGACGCTTAAGGTTCGCCTTAAGCGTCCTTAAGCGTATGAGTGGAACGCGACAGCGTGTTGCAGCGCTGCCAGGGAATCCACGGAACGCCATCGCCCGTTCGGCGTGACGCCGTGACCGTCGGAAACACCTTTGAACGCATTTTTCATCCGTTTCAGTTGTTCAATTAATTGATCAATTGGGCAGTATAAATTCTCTCAATTAGCGTAATCAAGCACTGGCTTTTCATTCTGAGCATTTGAACACACTTGAAGCCCCATTTTTCCGTTTTTTCCTTTAATTAATCAATTAAATACAATGATTTTGAGGAAGGAGCATCCCAGACACAAGCCGGAGGTTGAGGCAGGAGGGAGCGGAGCCGCCGGCAAACCAAGAAGGCGCAGCGCCGAGATCCGATCGCGTAGCCGTCGAATTCTGAACTGCGCGCTCCCGCCGAGAGTGCTGGGGCATGCCGCCTTCTTCTGAAGCCGGGCACAACGCTGCACGCTGCAGCCCCCCCCCCCCCCCCTCCCTCCAGCGAGGAAGTCGTGAGGGAGACGAGCGATATGACAGTGAGACAGCGAGGTGGTATGCAGGGTGGAACAGGGACGTCAGGGAAAGTACGCTGGCAAAGCGAAACAAAACGAGGCCGGGTGGAGCTGCCGGTAAAGGCCTCAGGCTTCGGGCGGTCGCCAAGGCTGAGTAGTGGCGGCCGAGGAAGAGCCGGTGAGGTCGAAGGCAGACGCGCTTGGCGCCGGGTGCCTGAGTGTGAGTAGCAAGGGGCAGAAGAGCCACAGCGGCGCGTGATCGTTGTGGCAAGCATCGAGGATGCTGCTGAAGCCACACCGTCTTCGCATGCCGGGACATTCGGTGCCGGTGGAAGGGAACCGACGGTGCAAAGCGGACGAGAAGTCCAGGCTGCCGCCGCCACTGAGTCTGGATGGGACACCGGCTCAAGGGCCCCGTGAAAATGTTCACCAGGTGCTGAGGGAGACGGTATAGGTGCGAGGTATTCGGCACAGGGGCTCGAAGCAGTAGTAGGCGGGTCGTGTGGCCTCTCAACAGAGGGAGTGGCGAAATACGAAGGCGTCGTAGCCGGTGAGAATGCTTGGGATGGCGAGAAGAGAGGAGGCAGGAGTGATGGAACCGGTGCCGGAGTGGTGGGCACAGTTGGTGGAGTCGTTACCTGCTGTTTACAGCGGTACTGGAAACGCAGGGAAGTCGGAGCAGTGGAAGACTCCTGGCATGTCGCTGTGCTGGCCAGGAAGAGGTCGTCCGGAGCCGTAGACAGCGGCACATCCCAAGCACGGTGGTTGCTTGAGAAGGTGCAGGGTTGCGAGCAGTGGCGACTTCGGGAATCGTGGTGCGCGTGGGACGAGCAGCGGCGACGAGACCTTAGTGTGAACGGCCTTCCCTGCGGAGTGCCTCACAGGGCCGAAACTGGGATGAGGCGCCAGCGCGATGTGCTCGCACGACAGCACTGTCGGAAGGCAGCTTGTCGGCCTGGCGTCTCAGAGCAGCGATGGAGGCGAGTAGCTATTCTAAGCAGTCGCCAGTGGCTGATCGAGACGATATGAGACTGGAGCCGAAGAATAGTGAACCGCAGGCCATTAGCTGGTCAGCGATTTAGGCCAGTGAGGCAATGTCGACACGCTAAGGATCGCGCGCACACGCTCAGGTTTAGGCGTTGCAGGGACAGTTCCCGCAGCAGCGATGCGTCCACAGACGGAGAATGGTTAGCAGCCAGGTGCATCATACGACGCAGGAGCTCGGTGGGCTTGCGGGCGCCGAGTTCTTCCGCCTCAAGCAGGTGTTGCAGGCAGCGATGCTCTGATTGAGAAGTGAGCAAAATGAGCGCCGCTCGTAGATGGTCGTAAGGGCGATCAGCGGGCGGGGAGAGCCGAATGTCTCGAACGACCGTAGCATTGACAGGAGGGAGAGCACCAGTGACATTATCGTACATGGCCTTCTGGGACATGATGCCGCGTAGGCGAAACTGGGGCTCGATGGTAAGGAACCAGAGTTCCGATTCCGAGGGCCAGAATTTGCGCAGCTTGAGCGCGGAGACGTGGTGCTCATGCGGGGGCGGCGTCAGGGACGACAGAAGCGACGAGGCAGGGGAGGAAGCTGATGCCACCGCTTACAGGCTCTGAGGCAGCCGGGCTCTCGAGCTCCGTTCGGCGGTAGGCGTAGGCTGATGCAGGCGCAGGCCGGGAACAGAGGCTGGGCAGCTCGAAGTACGGAGTCGCCAGTTTGTGGAAGGAGCATCCCTGACACAAGCCGAAGGTGTCCACATATTTTTTTAGGGGACTCGTTCAGCCAGGAGGGAGCGGGGCCGCCGGCAAGCCGAGGAAGCGCCGCGCCGAGATCCGATCGCGTAAGCGTCTAATTCTGATCGGTTGTGGTTGTTTGCCTCACAAAATGGCACATACGCACAAGGGGGATTGGCCATAACCAGGCGGTGACTACTTACATTGCAAATTGCATGCAGCGCGCGCCCGCCGAGCTTGCTTCTTGTCGTCTTCTTCTGGAGCTGGGCACAGCGCTGCACGCTACCATTTTTTTATTGGAAAAGTGTGCTATGAAGCATAAGGTGAAAAAAGTGGAAGGAATGCGGGAGATTGAAAGTTAAAAGATGTAGTCTGTCTCTAAAACATTTTTCTAAAGGTGTGCTAGTTACACGTAATGGTAAGTTATTCCATTCTCTAATGGCTAACGGAAAAATGAACTTTAAAACAGTCGGTGGTGAATCGATATTCTTGCAGTGATTGTGAGTGCTTATGTTTCGTTAATAATAATAATAATAGTTTTTTTTGGGGAAAGGAAATGGCGCAGTATCTGTCTCATATATCGTTGGACACCTGAACCGCGCCGTAAGGGAAGGGATAAAGGAGGGAGTGAAAGAAGCTTGTTTCTGATTTTAAATCCCCTCCACTACGGCACCTCCTTCTTCCTTTCTTCTTTCACTCCCTCCTTATCCCTTCCCTAAAGGCGCGGTTCAGGTGTCCAACGATATATGAGACAGATACTGCGCCATTTCCTTTCCCCAAAAAACCAATTATTTTTATTAAATCAGTCAGAAGAGTTTGCACCGCTGATAAGACTTTAAAAATCTCCCTAAGATTACACGAATTGAAAGAAGTTAATTCGGCCTTATGAAAACGAATGGGGCGTGCCTTTTCATGCAGAGTGACATAATTCTATGCCTCTTAAGTGTGACTAGCCGCGTTTACATGAATGCGACAGAAGTCGACTCCAGTCCCCTTTCTGAGGGAAAGAGCAAGTTTTGAGAAGGAAAGGCGCGACTCGTCCTCTACTCCCTCCCTTGACGTTTTTGCCCTTTCCCTCAAAAAGGGGACTGGAGTCTACTTCTGTCACATTCATGTAAACGCGGTTATTTAAGAGGAGCCACGGCGGCAGCTTACCCATCACATCAGTCAAAACTGAATAAATGGAAAGGACGGATCGAGGAGGACAGGAGGCCGAAGTGAGGAGGACCAGCCGCTTTGGCGATGAAATCTACGGTGCAAACCGGCGCTGTAGAGCCTGCGCCAACGGCTTTCACTTTTACGCGTTCTTACATCAGGACACGAAAGAGCGAGAATGAAATAGAAGCCATAAAAACTCTCGAGAAGGGAGAAGCAAAATAAGTAACGACTGCCTAGGGCGCCTCAAAGGAACCTCCTTTCCTCGAAACCTGCTTTTCCGCTACAATTGATTTGTGGGTGCTGCCATCTGGCGCGGAGTGAAAGCACCTAAACACGAGTTGTATCCTCCTTTGCAACTCAGATGGCGCAGAGTGCGCGCGGGGAATAGGGAGCCTCGATGTGCGCGGAGGCACCCTAGCTTGAAAAGCAGGACATGTTAGCAACTGCCACCCCCTCGTGTCAACGGGGACACTCTTTTGATCCATCCTTCAATGCATCCATCCACCTCACATAGGCATGTCATAGATGGAGACAGTTTTCGGAGTACCAACAGCATGGAGCTCTTTCATTCCTTCATGACCGGCAGTGTGCCCCACGTGACCGTTGTCGCCGGTGTCGTTTTGCTTGTTGTGGTTATTGGTTGGTTGTTTTTATTGGATACCTGCATCGCCCGTAGGGCATTACATCAGGGGAGCTACAAACGTTAACTGTCACTTTACATATTATTTCAAAGCATGGTAAAAAGCATTGTTCATCGAAATATACACAGTGCTTGATGGCAAACTGCTCCATTATCGCACAGTTCTTACAACAACAACAAAAAAAAAGAGTAACGCAAGACGCCACCTCTACAAGAAAATTTCCTGACCTTCAAATCGTCGTCTAGTCACTTAGATATATAATTTGGTGCCTGGATATACTTTTCGCGGTTGATGCCTGTTTTAGAGTAATAAATGTTATGAAAAAATTTTAATCTAGAATTTCCTCTACGATCCTTTAGCTCTTGCCATTGAAGTTCATGTTTGCTTTCTTTCATGCTGTTTCCGGCTGTAATTTCCAAGAACGAATCTGACTGCAATGTTCTGTTTTTTTTTTCTAATTTGTCTATAAGCTCAGCTGTGTGAGGATCCCAACACACACACGCATACTCAAGTATTTGTCGAACATGACTGAAGTAGAGCTGGGTTTTTAAGTTACTTGGAAGAAGACTGAAATTCCTCCTCAAGAGACCCAGAACTGATGCCGCCCTATTTCCAATATAGTTAACGTGCCTGTTCCACCGTAAGTCAGATCTAAAAAAGACTCCAAGATATTTAAATTCCTTACTTCTGCCTAAGGTAATGTCACCAATTCTATACCTATAAGGATGGCAAGCGCGTTGTCTTGTAAAGGTGACGTGAACAGTTTTTTTATATTTAATGACATATCCCAACGGTCACACGAACCTACTATGGTATCTAAATCACCTTGCAAGACTTGTGAATCAGAATTTCCACTAATTACTCTATAAACAACACAATCATGAGCGAACATTCTAAATGAAGACCGCATACTAATTGAAATATCAATAATATATAGCAAAAACAACAGTGACCCAACACAGAACCCTGGGGACTCCCGAAGTGACTGGTGTATATTGGGAAAAAACATCGTTCAGAACAATAGCCTGTTTCCGTAATGACAAATATTCGGCAATCCATTTAATAATATTATATTCAAGCTTATAAGCTTCTAATTTGGTAAGGAGATGGCTATGCGCAACTACATCGAATGCTTTGCGGAAATCTAGGAAAACACAGTCAACAACCTGTCGCTTATCAATTGCCAAGGCCAAATCGTAGGTAAACTCTACCAACTGTGTATCGCACGATAAACCTTTCCTGAATCCATGTTGGCAGGGGCTTAAGAGATTATGTTTGGGTAAATGAGTCAAGACGCAGCTATATATTACATGCTCCATAATTTTACCGGGGATACTAGTCAAGGAAACTGGTCTGTAGTTCTGAATGAGTTTCTCATACCACTCGTATAAATAAGAACAACTGGCGCTAACTTCCAATCACATGGCAAGATAATTTCATTGAGGTACTTTTGGAACAACCGCGCTAAGTAAAAGCATAGTATCCGCGCAATTTCTTACAATTGCTGCTGCAATGTCATCAGGACAACACGCCTTGGCCTGGTTCACACCTTTCAACAGTTTACGGACTCCACTAACACTAAAGTGACTTCAAATTCCAGCATACGGTCAATCTCCGCAGACAAAGAAAGAGAGACCTAACGTGAACTAGACGGTATATATGCAGATGAAAAATAACGGCTAAAACATTCAACTTTTTCCTCGTTGTGAGAAATGATTTCCCCACCATTTTTTAAATCTGGTACACAGTATTTTTCTTTGCCAATAAGTTTCACATGCCTCCAAAATTGTTGGTGTCGTTCTGTGGTTGGCCACTCACACTGGGAATTCCCCGCATTTAGCTGTTTTGTGTCTGTCTGTCTGTCGTCTGTATGTTTGCCTGAAGACGGTTTTGTGACAGGCTCCTCACCTGCAAATAAGGCGGTGGGAAACCTGCCCAGGTAAGTACTACAGACCGTTCCGCAATTAAACGCGCGCCGTAGAATGCTCCACACAACTACACCGGTTAATTGTTCGAGCTCAAATTTCGCACAGAAATGGCGTTTGGTCGGCAAAATTGTTTTATACGACAGTTCTTCGGGGTGCTTGCCTGAATCAATAAGAAGAAGCCTCATGTTCGCTTCGTCTGTGGCGACGACGAAACGAAATAGGTCCCTCTCTCAGCGATTGTACCGGTGGCGCCATTTCGTTGGTCGGCCGTGGATATTAGGCGAAGGACAGAGGACTTTTGCGGGAGGCTTGAAGACTCTTCAGTAACTGCTTTATCAGTAACCTCAAAAAGCTTTACTTGGCCAAAACTGCACCAAGTTTGAAGTCTTTCGGGATACAGCATCTTCAAACATCCCGCAAAACTCTCCCCTACTTCCTTTGCTGGACCTTCACGGTTGACAAACGAGATGGCGCCACAGGTGCAATCGCTGAGAAACCGGCCCGTTTCGCTTCGTCGTCGCCGCAGACGATGCGAATGTCCGACTTTTCCTTATTGATTCAGGGAAGAACACCGAACAAATGTGGTATAAGATTCTGCCGCCCAAGTGCCAATTCTGTGTGAAATTTGAGCTCGAACAAATCACCGGTTCAGCTTTGAGGTGCACTCTACGGCGCGCGTTTAATTGCGGAGCGCACGGTATACTGTATACACACCTAGAAACCTGCCCAATATGTCAGTCAGCAGCTCATTCAGTCATGAGGGTCTGCTCAGGAAGAGCAACCTGGGCCGCCACCTAACCCAAGCAGCCTAAGTCCCATCGATGGCAGCACCTGCCATAGAAGGACAGTGGCGCATCGCTTGACCGCTGTACCACTGCATAAGGAGTGGCAGGAAGACTCCCGGCGATCTATGAATGTAGAGAATGACCAATTCCGCTTATAAATAAGCAATCTCTTTTACGTTTTCTGTTGCGCATTTCGTTTACTTTTCTCTCTTTTTGTTGTATTTATGTTTACAAATTTTGTTGACACTAAAAAAACGCGCCATATGCTTTTTAATTTTATTTTTTGTGTGATGTACCCTGTGTCTCTTTTTTGGATTTATTTCGGTGTTCCTATGTCAACTTTACCTTTACTTATCATGCGTTCTTATTTCTGTGTTTCTATGTCAGCTGTTCTGTATTATATTGAGGTGTTTCAAATTTTCACTGATCATGTATAGTTCCTTGCTTCCTTGTTTTTGCTTGTCCCCTTTTAAACTTGATCTTGATGTTTTGCCGCCCCCCTTACACAATGCCCTGCGGGCCTGTAAGGTATTTCAAATAAATAAATAAATAAATAAATAAATAAATAAATAAATAAATAAATAAATAAATAAACCCATTATCGGACTGCTGGCGCACCTGATTTGCATTTGGCCTAACTGCTCAAATCAACCATCATTTTCTTAGTTTAATTTTGGGCTGCTAGCTCTATCTCTGGCAACGGTTTCCAAAATATGTGAACGCCGTCGCGGTGACTCAGTGGTTACGGCGCTCGGCTGCTGACCCGATCTCGGCCACGGCTGTCGAATTACGACAGAGGAGAAATTCTAGAGGCCCGTGTGCTGCTCGATGTCAAAGCACGTTAAAGAACCCCAGGTGGTCGAAATTTCCGGAGCCCTTTACTACGGCGTCCCTCATAGCCTGAGTTGCTTTGGGGCCTTAAGCCCCCATAAACCAAACCAAAAATGTTCCAAACTGTCGGTGCGGCTGGTGAATCGGATTCGCGGTCGTAGACAGATGTGGTGAGAGTACTCGATTGAAGTCCCTCCAAGGCTTCTTTCGCGTTCGGAAAAGTGTCACGCGTTTCTGATCTCGCTCCTGTTGTCTTTTAGTATAATATAATCTCGTCGCTATTTTAACGTACAGTACGTGTGTATCGGAATTACACAGTGAGCTTGTTACAAATCTAAAAATCTTGTCTTCTTTCAATGTTAAGCTCTTTTTTTTCTTGTCGCTATTTCTGCAGCGTGCGTGCTGCACAAATAGCGACACGAATATAAAGACGAAAAAAGTTATAACGAAATTTGTTAGTGATATAAAAACAAGTATTGGTGCTATAGTTTCTCTATGGGCTGTATCTTCATTTCTACAACACCAATACAGAAACCGATACACCTTGTGGACCAATACACATGTCTTATAAGCAGTGGTATTAGTGATATCGGTTTATATTTAGGCGGTATATGAATAGTATTAGACTAATAGAGAATCCAATACACCTATCGACTGATGCACATCCAGGCTTTGGGTTTTTCTACCAATAGTCCTTTGCCAACTGTATATCATCGGCAAACCTATCAAGGTTCGCCTAATTTCCTCTTTTCTGCTGCTACGCGCAGCCCAGAAAGACACAGTTGCTCAATATACGCGGCTTCTGCAGTACGCTGAATATGACGCAGACGCGCAGTCTGCCAGTAGCTGCGGCGGCTACGGTATAGGCACTGTCAGGCGGAGCCTGTCTTGGTAAATCGTACGAAAGTCGCTACTCGCATGAGCGCCACCGCATCTCCGTGACGTCGCGGCCTGAAGGAACTGTATACAGCTGTCGCTTTAACATAAACTAAGAAGTGCTGATGGATAGAAAAAGGCAAATGCATCTCAAAGGAAGCCTTTTGTCGCGCTTCTCTATTTTTGTTGACATTCTCATGTGTCAGAAAAAAAAAGAACGGCATGCCTCAAAATCCGATAAATATTTGCTACACGAGAAACACTCGAACTAATGTCATCTCGAAGAATAATGTCCCTCCCCCCCCATTATAATGGAGGAATGGCGCCGAGTGCTCACGTACTGCTTCATTGCTTTTTAACACTCGGCGACAGCGCGCGCTGCTGAACTTGCTCGCATAGTCCGTGATGGTAAACAGTGCGACGCGCACGCCTCGGGCGTTGAAGGATGACGGGAGGCAGCGAAACGAAGTTGTCAGGATGCCACCGAACGAAACCGCAGATTGCGTCGCGGAAGAGAGCTATACAGACGCAGTCCGACTGTGATCTTTGAGAATTCAAAACCTCCATCATTTCTTTCTACCGCGCTTCATATCTTGATGGAAGAAGTGTCTTCGCAAGAAAAACATGCACGCGCTTCTATAAGTGCGTGCGCCAAGAGAAAAAGCTGGGACGTCGTCTCGGAGGCCGTTCGATATACTGCTCCTCTCGACACGCTCCTCGGAGGAGGTCAATTTTAGAGCAAGTCCCTCGGGGCGCCTGTTTCTGACTCCATCGCGCTTGAATGAGAATTCACCCCCCCCCCCCCCCCCCCATCCGCCAGCTTTTTCATCGTCCCTGAAGTACTGGCCGCCCAGCTTTAGTAAAATCGCGAGCTCAATCACTGGAGATCCCTGAGATCACACCGGCTCCTCCAGTGCAGTACTCGCCGTCGTCGCCGGTGATGGAAACGCTCGCGCCGTGTTTGCTGACGTTCCCCATAAAGTGTGCAAAGAAATAACTTCACAAGTATGAAGATGTGGCGTCGGGAACAGTCCTTACTGAACAGCGCTGAGAGCGAAGCGGCTGTTGCTCTCATTCAGAAGGGGGTGTTCTCTGCAACTGCGCTAGCAGTCGCTGAAAGCTCGTTGCATGCAATTGGACGCGCACCACGTAACATCGTGACGTTCCGGATAGCTCTAAATAGGGAAATTACGGAGACAATTTTGTAACCACCTTCCTGGACCATTTGCCAGCATTGTAGACATTACTCATTTTAGAACCGCATTAGCCACCATTGTATATGTCGATCGTTAATTTGTCTGCTTCGTGTTATCTTTTCTGTATTGTATCTCATTCAACCACTCCCCTCTGTAATGCCCCAGGCCTTGAGGGTGAAATAAATAAATAAATAAATAAATAAATAAATAAATAAATAAATAAATAAATAAATAAATAAATAAATGCAAACAGATTGTGAATAAGGCGTTGTCTCTTGTTGCTACTACGAAGTGTTGCATTACCTTTCAACGGCACAAAACCCTCACCTTTATTGACGTGGAACTTGTATTTTCTGTTGAAAGAAAGACATCTATCATATGAGTCATTGTGATCACGTTTCCTAAATTTCTTGTCGAAAGTTTGCCTGGCTGGCTGAAAAAGATTCCTTGAGCTTCTCACAAGTCAGGGCAGTATGGTTGCGCTAAGCACTGATACTCTATCTGAAGTACGTACTAACTGTGCACATGCCAGAACATTTACCTTTTTTGAAGCTCTCTAGAGAAAGAATTCAAAAAAGAATACCAGAAAGCAATAAACTCTCAATGGTAGGTTCCTGAAATAACTCTTTAGATATGAATGACGAAAAGGAGCTGCTATATCGTCTGCTTTTATTGTTGTCTTTCTCTTATGGTTTGTTTACAATTCTCAAGGTATTGATTGGTATGTAGGCAACTTTGTGTGCTATATACAGTTTATAGAGGGGCTCGGGTTCCATTCACAAGGAATCAGTTGGCTTTTTGCCTTAGCCTGCCCACATCTCTATGGTGTAAAAAAATAATGAAATGAAAAGAACCAGTTACTGCGATTGTGGGGCTGTTTTATTGCAAGCACAAAGTAAATTTAGGTGCTCCACGGACAGAGACAAAATCTAATGAAACACATGTGCATGGAGACGTACAGGTGTTCTATTCCTGCCGACACAACGTCCGCACCATAATTACTAAAGGAAGGCAGAGTGCAGCAAACACAAAATCGTGCGCTCGAGTCAGACCGCTGCTCAGGCCCTCGTCCGCATTTCGGTCTGAGCAGTGATGTGACTCGAGCGTAGGGGATTTTTCGCCCGTGCGTGTAGAAGTGAACTCAACAAGGTTTGCAAAAATCGCGACAACGAGGTGAACGGCAAAATAACAAAAGAGCGCACATAACCGAAACGCAATAAAGCGCCCACTGAGTGTATAGCGTTGAGGCCTTTTTCGCTGCAACAGCCAAGCCTAGTTATAACAAAAACCGTTTATAAAGAAGTAATGAATATAACAAAAGAATGACGAATCCCCTTGGAAGCGCGGTCAACACGGGCTACAACGAAGCTGCTACGGCTACAACAAAGTAATCGCCGGACCCTTCAACTTCGTTATAACGAGGTTTTCTGGTTTTGAGGACTCAAAAACGCTGCACCAAGTCTCAAAGGTCAGCATCGTGGATTGGTCGCAGTTGCTCCATGCATGCTTCGTCTTTCGTTTACCGGCATTCTCGACACAAAGATGCCAGTGGTTGCGTAAACCCTCAGTGCGAATTCCCGAATAAATCATGATATGATCAGATGATACGTAAGAGTGAACCCCTCTAATTTGCTTGTAACTTCATTAAAAGCTCGAGCTTTACCAACAAGTCACTTTTTTTCAGGAATAAGTGTGGCACACGCGTACCAGGGAAAGTATCCTTTGAGCAGTATACGTGGCTCGTGCGAAAATGAGCGGAAGCCAAAGGGAGCGCGTGCGAGCAGAGCGAAACGATGTCTAGCGTATGGTGAGCCGACCTGGTTGTTACTGACCAGACTGGCCGTATAGCTTTATCCTAAACTAGAGGTGAGCTGCTCACTTGCAGTGTGATCTACTGCCCTGCCAGTAACTTCTAGCTGAAACGAGCGATCAGTGACGCGAATGCCGTGCTATGTCAAGTGCAAATGTTGCTTTACTACATAGATGTGTCAAGCTAGTATAAAATTGAAACACGTGGTTTCGTAGTTTGCTGCGAGGACATAGTTAAGGATAATAAGCAAGTTCCCGGGAAATTAGAGCTCTCGCAGACACTTCAAAACAATCTTTAACAACAGAAAGCAAGGCCCTAGCTTGCTTGTACAGCTAGTGCTGCTAGTTGTTTTACATATCATTTGGCACATCAATACAAACTACACATTGACGCAACAACTGCTTCATTAAATTTTAGACATTCATGCCACACGGAACGTAAACATGTGACTGCACTCTTGAGTGGAAAGAAGCTTTTGTAAATGAATATATTACCTTTAATTGCACAAATGACGGCTTGCAATTGCACTCAATCGAACCTTTGGAATATTGGAAGTACAAAGGTATTATTTCATCATTCGGATGTGGTCAACTTCTTTCATTAACTCACTCGGTAAATATACCATTTTATCAACGATTTTTCGAACTGACGAACCTGTCGTTCCATGAATAGCTCAGGGCTTCTGGCCCGTAAGAAGAAACGTACGGTGTAAGAGTCTCGCTGTTCGCTCCTGAGCGCACATACTCTGGCAGGCAAGACAATTTGAGTTTGCAGTCGCTGAGGCGGAGCCTCACCTTTCGAGGGCACTTCCTCTGTTTCTTCGATCGTTTGCTTTAGTCACACTAGTGGCAACTAAGCACGATTCAAGCGTGCGTCACAAGAGTAATGTGAGCGTGTGCCTAAAAGGCCATATGAAATTACGCATTTGTGGCCTCCTTGGCTGGCGGCATTCATACATCCTCTGCAAGTTAAAAACAAGGTAACTCACAATAATTCGCTTTTATGCTCACAGGTAGCGACCATGGCTTGCTTTTCGTGTTCAGACGGGTGCCTTCGATGAAAAGCGGCATGTCTGCGCGGTTTTCTTCAGAGGGAAAACTCAGAATAGAACCCAAAGCGCTTAAAGCTGCTGCAGAAAATACGAGAACTGGCCGTCAACCTACGCGCGCAAGTACGGCGTCCTGTAATCTGCATCTTTCCGCGCTGACCCTATCTGACAGTATACTGAAAGGAGAGTATGAAAAATGTCCCTCTAAACAGTCTTTAGAAAAGATAACAGTCAGATGTTCAGTGACTTGTGCAGACTTTTGCTTTTGAGACAGAGGGAAGAAAAAAAGCAGTGTGAACCGTGATAGGGAAGTTGAACAGGGCAAAAAAGGGGGTAACACCGATGTAAACAGCTCTCTACACTTCCGAAAGGACCTCCGTGTGAGCAAGCGACGCTGATAGATGCGATGCCTGCACGGTCATAGTCATAGTCCCCGTCTCTGGATTGGTATGACCACTAGGAAGCAGATGGACGAGACTGCGGTGATGACCAGGAAGAACCAGAAGAGCGTGCGGTCGATCACGAGCGCCATCTGTCGCCACTCGTTCACTGTCCGGGTGAGGCACTCCTCGCGCTGCTGCTTCTCGAGGAGGTAGCGCAGCGTCCTGAGCACCTCCTCTTGCACGCGCTTGGTGGAGCCGCCGCCGCGGCCTCGACGGTGCCTGGCTGCGGAAGCGTTGTTCCGCGAAGCGTCGCCCTGGGTCACGGGGCTCGGGGATTCGTTGCTGGCTGAGTGCTCGGCGCACTCGAACCGCTCTTCGCCGCCGACGACGACGCTGTCCACCATGAGTCGGAAAGTGTCGTCGGCCGGCCGGCCGCTGTCGTCGTCCTTGGCGCGTGGCGGCGTCTCGTAGAAGTGCACGTGATTGTCGCCAACTGTCTTCCTCCGAGGCCTCGAAAACCACCCGCGGGAGGACACAGGTGTGGACCTCTCGAGCACGAGCTGGCGAAGCCACGAGGGCACTTCTTTTCGGCTGGGTCCGCGGTAGTGGAAGTTGAGCACGATTACGGTCATGACGACCGATATGGACGTGATGGCCATGACGGCCGTGAGGTAGATTCCTGCATTGGGGTAGAAGGGGCGATAAACGGAGGGACAATCAAAGGATGAATCTGCGCTTAAAGTAAACAAAATACTTTTTCTTGGCCTATAGAGTCGCATAAAAGAAACGGTAGAGCGCCCACACAAAGGCACAGTACGCCCGCTGAATCCCGCCAGTTTACGTATCAGTTCACCTTAATGTGCATCTTGTTTTGTTCTGAATCTGCTTAAACGCTTCACCGAACTCTCCTTATCAGCAGGGTTTTGCGCATTGAAGAACAGCCATCAATGTGGAAGGGCACAAGAATACCTCTGAAGCAAACTTTCCCATTGGCTACGCTATTCAAGCCTTAGGAACCTTCACAGTTCTATTCGCGCAGAACTTTATTCTTGCATAAGCATCGGCGAAAACACTGAAACAACTCAGTGTCGCCGTTCTGAAGCAAGTAGATTTTTGACAAATGTTCGTGAAACTTGCTTTCAGGGTTATGAAAGCGCTGCTCAAACAAACGTTATTCGTAATAAGGCTTTGTGGGCACAAAGCTGTCGTCCATACATAGCCCAAGCCACTGGGTCAACTTGCCTCGGACTGTTTGCTGAGAAAAGAGATTAATTACGTAAAGCATTCATTGTACAAACCATTCATTATGATAAATCCAGGCGCTCACAAACAAATACACAGAGGGGACACAGCGCTTACTCGCAACTACAAGAATTTTTACTCAGATACTTCTATATAAACAACAAAAACCAAAACAAACCCAGAGTAATCGCACGCCACATGCCGACCGATGTGCAGGAAAAGATTACCACGCGGTTTTCAATCGCTCTTTCAAAAAACTACCTCTCCACCAGACAAGCCAACTGAAGGGTCACTAACACATGTATGCCCCGTTTCCACGATATGACAGGCTTCAACTATCTCCCGCGTTACACGATCTCGGTGACGAAAAAGAACAAAGGTTTGGAAAAAAAAAGGAGAACATTTCTTCTTGGGCTTGCTGCAGTCACGACAATGAAGAACCATAGTGTTTGAAGTGTTACCTTTTCCCAAATCTCCGGCATGCTCCATCAGCCGCACGTTTAAACAACGACCACTCTGGCCTATGTACACTTTTCCAAATGACATGGGGATTTTGTACACTGTGCCCACTTTGCACGCGACGTGCGGTGATATATGTCTGACAGCATATCCTCCTTTTCTTTTCTTTAATGACGTGCGTTAATGAAGTGCATCCATTCATGCATCACTGGTGACAATGATGAAAAGGTGTTTATTGAAAGGTGCGGTGTGTCCCTTGAATCCTTCCTAGAAATTCTGTCGTTCTATTTGAAGTCTACAGTAACTGGTTATGATGACCGTTTCATCGTGCAGCGTGCAGGGGTGTGCATTGGGTCAAGGGTAGCTCCTGCTCTTAGCAGCATGTTCTTAGGCTTTGTTGACAAGAAGGTAGATCTGAATTCAGCTGGCCTGTTTCGGAAGGCCTTTCGTTACATTGATGACCACTTAATCATTGTCGACAACTGTGAGACCTCCGTACGCAGGGTAATAGACAAAGTGAAATCGTGTAAGTATAGCGGTATGGGCCTCAAGTTCATGCACGAGGTTCCAAATGAAGGAGAGTTTCAATTTCTGGACCTTCGAATGATTAAGAAACCAGACCATCTTTATTTCAGTTACCGTCCGCGTTCCGCAAAAGGCCTGTTAAATTTTGCGTCAGCACACTCGAAGCTCATTAAGAATGGAATCGCGGTCTCGTGTTTAAAGTCAGCTGCCTCAAAGTCTTGCCACCATCGCATCAAGGAGTGTGTCGATTATCAGGTGGAAAGACTGATTAACAGCGGATATCCAGATCACGTGATCGGCAGAGCCAGCGAGAAAGTTATTCGCTGGGTAAAGGGACAGGGAAAAACGACAAAAAAGAAGAACACAGCAAACCCGTGTAGTAATGTATGTGCATCGACTTTTACACGGGATTAAGAAAGTTGCTGGCAGGTATGGCATTCGTGTCATGTTTTCGGCTCCCAAAAAACTGTCAACGTTATGCCCTGCGATTCAAGCTAAGGCGGAGCTGGGCGCAAAGAAAGGAAAAGGAGGATGTGCTGTCAGACATATATCACCGTACGTCGCGTGCAAAGTGGGCACAGTGTACAAAATCCCCATGTCGTGCGGAAAAGTGTGCATAGGCCAGAGTGGTCGTTGTTTTAATGTGCGGCTGATGGAGCATGCCGGAGATTTGGAAAAAAGGTTACACTTCAAACAATATGGTTATTCATTGTCGTGACTGCAGCAAGCGCAAAAAAAAAGTTCTCCCCTCTTTTCCAAAACGTTTGTTCTTTTTCGTCACCGAGATCGTGCAACGCGGGAGATAGTTGAAGCCTTTCATATCGCGGGAACGGGGCACACATGTGTTAGTGACCCTTCAGATGGCTTGTCTGGTGGAGAGATAGGTTTTTGAAAGAGCGATTGAAAACCGCGTGTTAATCTTTTCCTGCACATCGGTCGGCATGTGGCGTACGATTACTCTGGTCTTGTTGTGGTTTTTGTTGTATATGTAGAAGCCTCTGAATAAAAATTCCTGCAGTTGCGAGTAAGCGCTGTGTCCCTTCTGTGTCGTTGTTTGTGAGCGCCTGGATTTATCATAATGAATGTATACCAACTAGCTCAGTTTTCTGCCCTGGCACAAAGCCTTTGCAAAATCACAGGCTATGGGAAAAATCGTGCGATAGTGTTCGATGTAATAAGGAGTTATCCAGCCAGTCAGTCTGTTGAAAAGGGTAATCAGTTTTCTTCCAAACAATATTATTAGCAGCTTTGATGGGCCTCTGCAATTCGATATTTTAATGATAAGCAACTTTATAAGGATTGAAGGCTATGTTGCTATGTAACTGATTGTGGTAGTAGTAGCCTCTCTTTCACGGGGTATGAAGGGAGCAACACCACCGCGCAGAAACTGTAAGATTAAGTAAACTGCAGTTATTACTTGCAATTCTTTTAAGACCGATTGTCAAGAATACAGAAGCTAATAACCTTCGTCAGAGCCTGAGCCTGTGTTTGCCTTGAAAGTCCCTCCAGGCTTAAATTGAGAGCCCGAATTTGTGTTTGTTTTAATTTAATGAACATCACTCTTCCAGGAACATGCACTATCCATCAACATGGGAAGTATTTAATAAACTGCGTAAGTGCTTAAGCGCTAAAAACTATCAACAACTTCTATTTTTTTTTCATTTTTGCTCATTACGGCTATGTTGTGTATTTTATTTTATTTTTGTACTGGACCGTTTCACTAGCCGCACAGCTATCGGTCCAAATATTTTTTATGCAATGCCTTGCACTTTAAGAATAGAGAATGCTCTGACTTTGAACCTTGCTGCTGCGACACGTATTCTTAAAGTAGTTCTTCATAAGTTCCGGTTGCAGTGTTTATGTTTCAATTTCTGCGATGTATTCGATTTGAACGCATACAATGCGATTGTTCTCGAAGATGTGTAAATACAACATTAACATCTGCAGCTTAGTGCATTTTCATCCAGTTACTAAAGTTTTTTTGAAGGCATGATATTTAACGTTTAGCTTTGCCTCAGAACTGCCGAGTTGCGACAGAACTGGTCCCCCCCCCCCCCCCCCCCCACACACACACACAAACCGTCGAAAGCGCAGCTTGCTTTCTACGCTGTTATCACCGCAATTTCATTGATGCTGAAGTGTTTTCAGTCGAAAGAAAAATAGCCCGAGTCATACGAATATATAAATAAAACTAAAACATGAAATATCTCGTGATACATTATTAATTAGAAAACACTGGCGCTATAGACAAGGACACAGGAATAGAAGTACACAGGACAGGCGCCACTAACTCTCCTGCGGGAAGTGCTATGTTGGGAAGTCGGGACGCTGCCTAAACGATCGAGTACGAGAGCACAACGCTGCAGTCGATTGTTTAGCGGGGGGCGACTTTTTAGCCAAACACTGAAGGCGTTGCGGGTGCATGCCAGCAATTGAAGCTACGTGTATGCTCGGTAGGTGAGGTACTAGGCTGCACCGAGAGATATGCGAAGTCTACTACATCAGCTGTGAATGAGATAACTGCGTCAGCACGCATTCATTCGCCCTGTCTCGAAGCGAAAAACGGTACCTGGAAAACTGTTTACCACGCAAGCATAAGTGATTTGTTTCGAGCCACACTCATGTGATCATGACCTGTCTGTATGCGTCTTGCTGTGAAGTAAAGAACGTAGTTGATGTTTAGCGCTTGTCCTGTGTACTTCTATTTCTGTGTCCTCGTCTATAGCGCCAGTCTTCTCTAATCAACAATGTACAACAAATTAACCCAGCTTTCAGCCTTGACTGCATTAATTTCTCGTAATGCATGTTGTAGGACGTTACATCTATTTATTCTGACAGGTTATCAGGGCCGGGCGACCGCTATAAACATATGATTGATTTTATGATTTATGGAGGTTTAACGTACCCAAAGCAACTCGGGCTATGAGAGACGCCGTAGTGAAGGGCTCCGGAAATTTTGACCACCTGGAGTTTTTTAACGTGCACTGACATCGCACAGTACACGGGCCTCTAGAATTTCGCCTCCATAGAAATTGGACCACCGCGGCGGCTACTATAAACATACGTTACATCCAACCTGCAGTGCTTGTGTCCTTGAGGCTAATGAAGAGCGGCTCTCTTTTTAAGCAGTGCTCCGTTGTCACCACTGAGTGCGATGTACGTACCTAGCAGCGGTATGGACTCGGATGTCTCGGGCATCTTCTCCGCTATGGCCAGCATGAAGACGGAGAAGGCCAGGAGCACCGTGACGCCGAGCGCGATCTTCTCGCCCGAGTCCGGCGGCAGGCAGAAGACGAGCAGCGTGAGCACGGACATCATGATGCAGGGCAGGACCACGTTGTACATGTAGTAGAGCGTCTTGCGCCGGATCCTCAGGGACACCGTGATGTCCGGGAAGGGCTGCTCGGGGCAGCACGGGTAGAACACCTCGTTGCGGACCATGCGCGCCTCGAGGAGCTCCCACTCGCCGTTGGGCATGTAGTTGACCAGGTCCACCTCGGACGTCCGGTTCTGGATGTCCACCTGCGGAGAACACGTGAGGGGGCGGCCGCATTAGGGGAATTAAATACTTCAAGCATGAGGTCCAAGGCCTTCAATTTTAAGCCGAGGTTGAACTGAGTGCGCGAGCGCATGGCCAGCGCCAAAAATGCTGGCCAATGAGGAGACTTTTTTGGGCACTGTAACCAGGAGTCGCTTAACTCTTGGTGGCTTTCAATCAGTGCTCGGAACTTATTGCATTTAGATATATCTGATCTAAGAATCAACATTTCATAAGTGCGCTCTGTAAAAAAACATTTGCACCCTTAACGGTGCATTTCCGTGTCTTTAACTCGCACCATCTCAAAAGGTGGCAAAGTGTGCTTGTCACACACATTTTAAGGATGGAATCGTTACAGCTGCACCCTTTTCGACTGCTTTACAGTTTCATGGGCTTTGATTGCTTTAAAAGACGCTTATCAATTTTTTTAGGTGTGCTATTGGAGGGAAGCTTAACATTCCCTACGAAAAGCTGCCGACTGACAGCTGTGTGCTGATCTCTATAATTACAGTTCAGCGTACTGACAAAAGCACTGCTTTTTGGTTATGCGCTTTACGCTGCATATTGGATTCCTAATTTCGCTTCGTGGACGTTTGACACGTCCGTATTTCATTGTTTCTTCGAAAGAAAAATGTGTGTTAAGCGGTACTGAAAAATTTTCAGCCAGGAGGAACGACATAAATTAGCCTTGGTTCTTCATGCGAGGGCATATACCTCAGGTTGACGCAGGGACGAAATTTCAATACTTAAGTTCAAAAGTAAAGCTACCGAGCCCATAAAACATGCGAAATTGAAGAAGAAATTTGATGTGCAGTTGCGATTTTTTTGCGGTTTGAATGCTGCTGTGTGCTGCATGATTGTTATCGGAAAATACTGATGACTAATTTCCCTTTTGAACGCATTCTGCCGCGCATTGCTGCATTCCCCTCCGAGGGCAACCGGAACCCGACCGATGAAACGAAGCAACAGTCATGCAGAAAGAAAGTCTAATATGTGCGGTCACCTGCAGCCCGTCGTAGATCCAGGAACCGAACTTCATTGTGCACACCTGGTCGTCGAAGGGGAAGTACGTGACGTCCACGGGACAGGTGCTTCGGAACTTGGTGGGCGGAGGCCAGAACACTCGGCCCTGGGGGTCGATCATGGCGCGCGTCTGGTAGTAGCCCCGCGTGTAGTCGTCAGCACTGCGTGACACGCGCAGCCCGCTGACATAATGCGCTGGATAGCACAGCAACTTGCAACGTTCTGTCGGGCCTGCAATCTAGGCTCTCACTCCTCATATGGTTAGCAGGGGGAGGCATCCTGCACTGAGCCAGCCTCGCGGTTGGCAAGGACGCCATGGGCTGACTAACGTGCGCCGGTGGACAACGAACGCTGAGCAGCACGGTGCATGAGAGAGCACTGCGTGCAGGCCAGAGGCTGGAGTAATAACTCGACCGTGTCCTCGACCCCAACCTTGAGCAAAACGGGAGTATCTTGTTCCATGACGCTCTTTGGCCGCAGATGCCCTTGCGCCATTAAAATTCACTACCATCAATAACTAGACCGACGCATAAGATCAATTTACTCCAGCCTATTGCTGCCTTGTTTGGTTTACTCTTGCGTGTGGGCGTAGAAGCCGCTTGCAGATATTAAGGTTCTCTGCATAGGCTAAGGCTGTTTCCGACACATCATTGTCAAGGAAAGAAATCATGAAAGTAAGTGGCAGGACAGGTTGCTATGCCCGTACTGGAGCAACCATTGCGTAATATAACACTCTTTCTTTGTACAGGGGCTTTAGCGCGAAACATGCCATCGCAATCAGCGAAAGGGTACTGCATCTTGAAAGGTCTTGTCGTCCCTTGTGCCCGTTGCATCATGTGCCGGATTTCATAATCCTGCTAATAAGTAAACTAATAAAAAGACGCTTTTATTTTATTTGGGCAAGGTTCTCACTTGTTGTAGAGGACGATGTCTGGCAGCCAAATCTTGTGGCAGGGCAACCTGAGGTTGGTGAAGTTTCCAAACTCCAACGGATCCCAGACGAGGTACTCGTCGATCCATTCCTGCAAGTAAATATTGCACAATGAGGCAATGCCTGCCGAGATGGTGTAAATGCTGCCAAAGTTTTGTAGGCGTGGAACAGACTCTGCTATTCTAGAGTAAAAACAGCAACAAATGTACATTTTATTTGTGACTGTTATGTAGGGGAGAGTACGGCAAAACGCGACATAGGGCACAATACAACATTTTATTACTTAGCGCTCTCTAATTTTAATGTTAGGAAACATATTAACATGATATTCATTTAGCAGTACGTTGTGTTGGGCAACGGACCTAGCGGCGCCCGTGTCGTCTTTTTCCTAGGTCCGTTGTCCGTTTTGCACTGGTCCACAATATGATATTCATGCGCTATGACCCGCCACATGTCCACTACAATTTTTTTCATGGTCGACGAGATTGGCTCATTCTATGCAGAGAAAAAAAATGCGAAGTTAATTCTTGGTGGATGAGAAAGCGGTCGAAAAGACGCGAAATTCTGCACACCTTGTTTTTCAAAACTGTGCAGCTCAATCAACCTGGCGTTCTAGATTAACGCAAGTGCTTAGCTATTACAACTTTTTACTGGTGTTATTGTTTGCAAAGTTTAAGAATTCTCGCGTTCCACGTAATTAAGACAGAAAAATTTCAGCGGCAGGCTGCATGTGGGGCAAACGCAACATTGTGGTGTTTTGCATGGGACTAAAGTAGATGCAATGGTCTTGTTGCTTGCTGTGGAGCTTTCCCAGCGTTTTGCCGCTTTCTAGGAAAGTTTGCATGTAAAGAAGGAAAGAAATGAATGACGAGTGGCGCTGAAAAGACATGAAGAATGCTTTGAAGAGATGCAAGCAGCGCCGGTGCCATCAAGAGGTTTGGTGTACCCAAGGCACCCACCAGATGAAAGTAAAGAAAATGAGAGGGTATGAAAAGCAGCAGCAGTACAGAAGTTCTTGCGAACCTTAGCGTCACGCGCTCTCCGGCGTGTACAAACATTTATCTGTACAACACATTCTAGCAATGGAAAAAGCTCCGTTCGATCTGATCTGCCATCATATTAAAAATCTCGTCTTCACGCGCTACGAATCGAACTAAATTGTCTTTTCGTTCGACACCGCCGAGCCAAAGAGGAACAACTGTGACAGTGAAACAGAATTTGGGAGGAAGGAATTAAATTCAAAGACATCAAGCCACTTTACACGCAGAGCCCGGCGTTATGAACTGAACTGCGTGGACTGCAGTGCGGCCAAAACAGCGCCGGTATTAGCACAGTGTCTGTCATTAGAATAGGCTCGAAAGATTGTCCAGATGTCCACGCAGCCAAATTTGTGTGCACTGAGTGCTAGGATGAGCAATATGGTGATTCTGTAAGAGCTTCTCATTTTGGGGGGAGGGGGAGGTAAGGGGGGAATGGGACATTATGAAGTCCTAAATTGGGTTAAATTGCACTGCGACTTGAGTCATCTTGCACTTCTTTCGTACGTTGTTGTTGGTTTTACTTAGCCCAACTTTTTCAAGGGCAACGGGAGGCCGACTCCTAGCAGCGTTACATAATTTTCATGCGTCACACTTTAGATTTAAATTTACAGCGTATATTATGTGCTTGAATTTGATAGTACTGTAATTGCCTCTACTTGCTTCAGGAAGGACTAGTCTGGCTCGGAGTTGTATCGACAGAATAAAGGCCGACACGGGCTTATTTGAGAAGGCAGTTGAGAGCGCAATTGCAAACCTCCATTGCCAGGCCGAAAACAACGCGAGTCATGTTGCTGATATTGTCCAAAGGCTTGATGACTCTGAAGACCGTGCTCGTCGTTGTAACTTGTTATTCTGTGCACTCGAAGACACCAGCCGGGAAACGTGGGCGGGATAATCTCCGAACTCTGCAGTACTAACCCCAATATTTCATTGAACCGAACATGAACGGGCACACCGACTTGGCCGTTTTGACACGAACAAGAACAGACCCAGAATAGTAAAATGCGCACATTTTAAACCATAAGAGCATGTCATTACTAACGCAAAGAAATAAAAGGAACCGACTACAACATGTCTCAAGGCTATTCCCTCTACGCTCGGTCTTGCCCGTAAGAACCTCATCCAATTCGCAAAGAGCCAGAAAGAAAAATTCACCATCCGTCACAACTGGATGACCTCTGGAAATGCCACATATATATTTTAGCACGCGTCACAGCAGGTAGTACCCGTATCCCGTAGCTATCGGCTTGTCACCAAACAGATTTTCATCTCAATTTCGTTTCTTTGCACTAACATCAAAAACCTTCTACCCAAGCACGCTGCATTGGCCAGTTTCATTGACACAACTGAATGCAGCACAGTCATACTAATTGAGCTCATATTTTCTAGCGCTTAGTGAACACAAGGGACAAGAACACAAATACACAGGACGCGTACGTCCTGTGTATTTGTGTTCTTGTCCCTTGTGTTCACTAAGCGCTAGAAAATATGAGTTCAAACAATATCCAACTAGCCCAAGTTTCTGCCTTACTAAATACTAACTGAAACCTGGCTGAATGAATCCATACGCAACAACGAAGTACAGGCCATATTTCCAAACTGCGATGTTTTTCGCTGCGACCGCATAGGCAAACAAGGGGGTGGCGTCTTGATAGGTACTCATCGCAACCTTTAGTGCTGCAGCTTGAAAGTAGAGTCACCTTTAGAAATATTAATCATCTGCTCTAATGCCTCATTTCCTCCCACCGTAATCTATGCCTGTTATAGTCCCCCCCCCCCCCCCCCCCCCCCCCCCCGATAGCGACGCTTCCTTCATCCCTCTATTTCACAGCGCCTTTCACACACTAACCATGAAACTTCCACATGCTACTATTTTCGTGCTAGGTGACCAACTTCCCCGCAATAGATTAATCTAACCCGCCTGAGGCATCATCAAATTCCCCTGAATGCGATTTCATCAACACGCGTCAAACCTTCCCTGTAACCCAGCTGATATCCTCTTCCAAAGGGAAACTGTTCAATCTTCTAGAATATTTGATCTAATACTAACGTCCGACCCAGAGACCCTATCTTCACTTTCTCATTTGCCGGGACTTAGTGATTATCCAGTAATCCAAAACACATTTTTCAGCCACATACCTAAACGAAAGACAGTAGCCAAAAACAGTAAACCTTTACGATAAAGGCGATAACTCTAGCATCAACCGAGAACTCGACGCTTTCTGCAGTGGGTTTCTAATCCACCTTGAACAAGACACTCCGGAGACTAACTGGACACTCTTCAAAAACAAAATGCACAACCTCATTAAAAGATACATTCCTAGAATTCCCGTAACCGAGCGCCTTACATCGCCGTAAGTAAATAATACACTAAAACGCCTTAACAACAAGAAAAGAAAGACTTTCTCGATCCGCCACGAGATCTAAGAATACGAACACCTGGCAAAAATATTACAAGGCTTTCTAAAGGGAACGCGCCAGCCGAAGGAGGCCAGCGTGGCTTCACAGGACGGAGATTAGTCAGATCACGGGGAAGACCACCAGTCCAGCGAGATATCATCGATCAGTGGGGACGAATCAACGATAGTGGACTGTGACGAGTTAGTTGCCGACATGGCCCATGTGGATAACGAGGGCTTCGTATTAGTCAGTCATCGGAAGCAAACAACGGTCGGGATCCAGGTGGTAGTCTCGCAAACAGAGAAAGGGATTGATTTAAGACAGCGAAAACCTACCATGCTCTTCGCGGCACTTCAATCACCAATAGGATCAGCTCCGATTCGCAGCCGATTCACCACGCAACGCAAGGGGCTCTTCATCAAGGTATCTCAACAGAAGAGCAGCTTGACATTCTTGAGAAGTGCTTTTCAGATTCGTTACATAAGAGTAAGTATGGTATCCGCAATCCTACATGAAGGACACCTTTGTTATTAAGGATGTACCAAAGGGGTATTCAGAAAGCGACCTTCTTAATTACTTGAAACCGTTAGGTGTTCTGCACGTGAGACGACTGAATGCGCCGTGTGGAGTCTAAAGGAAAGAAATGGGCAGTGAAACCTACCAACTCTGTAGTGCTGACATTCGCTTCAAGCACAGAGCGCCCCGAAAAAATGCACCTAGGATCCACAAAACATGCATTCACCGAATTCACTGAAACTTCTCGCCGGTGTTTTAGACGCCAACGGTCTAGACATGCGGACAAAATTTGCGCCACGGATCAATGCGGCGAGCACTGCTGTGGCGTCCACGATTTTAAAGCCTGCAAATCAGATTTTATTGCTGAATTTATGGAGGACTATGGTAGCTGTGCAGTTGCAGTAGATATCTTCCAGCATTTTCACATAAATCTCTTCTACACCCGGATTCTGCATTGCCTGTATGAGAGCTGCATTGCCTGTATGAGAGCTGCATTGCCTGTATGAGAGTTGAGGTTTCCACTGAGTCGAATGCTTTCTCGTAATCAATGAAGGCTACATATAGGGGTTGGTTATATTCTGCGCATTTCTCTACCACCTGATTGATAGTGTGAACATGATCTATCTTTGAATATCCTTTACGAAAGCCTGCCTGATCATTTGGTTGATTAAAGTCTAAGGTTGCCCTGACTCTATTAGCGATTACCTTAGTAAATACCTTCTAGGCAACGAACAGTAAGCTTATCGGTCTGTAATTTTTCAAGTCCTTGATGTCTCCTTTCTTATTAATTAAGGTAATGTTTGCGTTCTTCCAAGCTTCTGGTACGGCCGAGGTCATAAGGCATTGCGTATACAGGGTGGCTAGATTTTCTATCTCAATTTCTCCTCCGTCCTTCAACAGATCTGCTGTTACCTGTTCTTCACGAGCTTATTTTCCCCTTTGCATTGGCCCTCAGGCTTTCTTTACTTCCTCTTTCGTTACTGGCGGGATGACACATTGCCGTTCGCTAGTCTCTCTCTCTCTCATTAACATTCTGATTGCACTGGCTTCTGTATATATTTCTGTAGAACTCTTCGGCTACTTTAACTATCTTATCCATATTGCTAACGGCATTGCCCTCCTTGTCTCCATAAAGACAGCAATACAATTCCAATAAGGAAGGGCATCAGGCCAAGAGATACGATCTCGCCAATGCTATTCACAGTCCGTTTACAGGAGGTATTTCGGGGCCTGAATTGGGAGCAGTTGGGGATAAGAGTTAATGGAGAACACCTAAATAATCTGCGATTCACAGATGGCATTGCCTTGCTGAGTCACTCACGAGATGAATTGCAAAGCATGACCCATGATTTAGACAGGCAGAGCCAAACGGTGGGTCTAAAAATTAATGCGCAGAAAAACAAATTATTGTTCAACAGCGCAGCAAGGGAACAGCAGTTCACAATTGGAAGCGAGGTGCTGTAAGTGGTAAAGGAATACGTCTACTTAGGGCAGGTAGTGACAGCTGATCCGGATCATGAGAGGGAAATAACAAGAAGGATAAGAGTGGGGTGGAGCGCATATGGAAGGTTCTCTCGGATCCTGAATAGCAGTTTACCAATATCTCTCCAGAGAAAAGTGTACAACAGCTGTATCTTGTCGGTACTCACCTACGGGGCAGAAACGTGGAGGCTAACGAAAAGGGTTCAGCTTAAGTTAAGGACAACGCAGCGAGCCATGGAAAGCAAAATGGTAGGTGTAACGTTAAGAGACCGAAAGCGGGCAGAATGGGTGGGGGAACAGACGCGGGTTAATGACATCCTAGTCGAAATTAAGAGGAAGAGATGGATTTGGGCAGGCATGTGATGCGAAGGCAACACAACCGCTGGTCCTTAAGGGTAAAGGAGCGGATTCCAAGAGAAGGCAAGCGTAGCAGGGGGTGGTAGAAGGTTAGGTGGGCGTATGAGATCAAGAAGTTCGCAGGCATAGGGTGGGTACAGCTGCTAAAGGACCGGGTTAATTGGAGAGACATGGGAGAGGCCTTTGCCCTGCAGTGGGTGTAGTCAGGCTAATGATGATGATGATGAGGAAATCAGAGTTTGCTTGCGCGAACTGTTGTGGTGACCATCCAGCTAGTGTGGTGGCTGCCCTTCCTTGTGAGTGCCCTACACCGTCCAATGTCCTTCATTACTGGACCCAAAACCCAACCGACTGAGAAGTTTGCGCCTGGAAGTGACGAGTGCTCTGCATTAAGTCGGATGTTCGCCTCGCGTCAACAAGCAGCCTCCCTGAAATATCTGATTCCAGCAAGACGCCAGGGTCCCCGGCGTGCGAGTCGGCTGTTTGAGCTGCTTCACCAAAAAGTGTCCATGTCCCTGAGCGACCAGATCACAGCCAGACTCGGCGACAGGGAGAACTCCCTGACATCCTTTCATCCTGGAGGACGCCTGACACCCTGAAGAACTTCCTACATACGGTGGTTTCCCTTGAATACATGATTACCGTCTTCGCGGCCAGCTGTCTTTCCTTCTAATGTGGCTAGTGTTCAACCTCACGGAACTAAAAGCCATTGAAAAGTATCGTTTATAGTGCAGTGAAACTCCCCTGGGATTCTGACTCGATTTGCTGAATCGAAACCATTTTTAAAGAAACTAGTGTTTCAGTATTGGCCCTTTCGGAAGCTGACCTGCCAAGCTGGAGATCTTTGACTGGATATGTCGCCGATAAAAACTGCAGCATAAAAATTTTTCCTGCCGGAAGTGCCACACTTTACAAACGAGGGGAATTCCGCATGTTCCTGTGAGCGTCAACGATCTTGGCAAGGATGGCATTGAGCTAGCGGCTGTAAGGATGCACTAAGTTATCGAGCTCTTTCTGGTGCAACCGCGTACGTCTCTCTGCAGAAGAAGGTAGCATTGCCTTTGTTTCTACAGCAACTTGTGAGCGCTGCCCAGCTTATCGAATTATCTGCAGTGATCAAAACCCCCATCACTGCGTTTGGGGCGACAGGAACACGGATTCTTGCCGTCGGAAACTCGTTGCCGTCATTGACAGTGCGGACCTGCTTGTTGCCAATGACGGAAGCCCCACTTTCTTCCGGCCTCCAGCCTCAGCCACAGCTATAGACCTGACTTTGCATCCACCTGACGTCTGGATGAAGCGGTCAACAGCACCTGACCGCATGGTGAGTGACCACTACACAATTTTTGTGTTTGCTGCCGACTTCCGTATGCGTTGTTCTAGAATCTGCCATGTTGTCAACTGGGACGAGTACAAAGAGCACCTTACATGTGTATCTAATGATGTTATTTACAGGGGCGCGAGATGCGTCACTATAGACAGACGCGCGTGAGAATAGAGAAGCGAAACATTACGGCCACCACCGAGTAGCCGAGAAGCGGTGAAACTGATCCTTTCGTGCCGAGGAGGCCAGCGCTACTAACATAAATATCCGGCGGCTGCGGAGTGGAGAGGTTCACAGCGGGGCCGGAATCGGACGTTCTCTACAGGGCATCCCCTCCCCGTAGACCTGAAAATCGCTGTTGTTGAGCTGATGCCAGTACATGTCTTTACTCACGGGGCGCGCTTTGGGGAGGGGGACGAAGAATCGAGCGGCAGATGAGCGGGGAGTGAAATAAACACACACGAGCTGGCCATGCTTCACGCCATCTATTGCAACCGCGTTTTCACGGCCGTCCGCAGTCACAGTGAAGGTGTTTTCGCGCTGTAGCAAATCGAACCACGGTGCTTCGAACAGGCCGTCGAACGGTGAAATGAGGGCGAGCCAGATGCCTTCGCGGCGCACGGAAACATGAGTCGAAGAAGGTAACCTTACGAAAACGTTGTAAGTCGAGGGCTATCGAGCTGGAGCAGGTCGCAAGCGTGCGAAGAGCGACAGAAGTTGCTCGACTATAGGCAGGTGGCCAGATGTGCGGTGCTGGTGGTGGTGCAGAGAATTCGCCGGGTAGACGTAGAGTCGTCCCGTACACCATTTTGGCCGTAGTGCACCATAGGTCCTATTTTATAGTCTAACGAATGCCCAGCAGAACTAGGGGAAGGTCGTTGACCCATGAAGTTCCAGCGTCGCGGGCGATGAGGGCGGCCTTCACCTGACGGTTGAAGCCTTTCAACCATTCCATTCCTTTCATTGACGGATGGTATGCATGCCGTTTTGTGAATATGGCGGATGCCGAGGACGCTTGTTAGCGCTCTGAACAGATCACTTTCATACTGTTGTCCACTGTCGGTTGTTACCACACTGGCACAGCCGAAACGAGAGATCCAGCCGGCTACGAAAACGGATGCCACGGTGGGCGTTATATCGTATACCAGAAACGCTTCTGGCCAGCGCGTGTGGCGATCAACGCACGTGAGGCTGTAGCGTTTACCACGTGATGAAGGTAACTGGCCGACAATGTCGATGTGTACATGGTCAAAGCGTGAGTCAGGCAGGCGGAAGGGCTGGAGTGGCGACTTGGTATGGTGGGTTGTCTTTGCACGTTGGTAGCTCTGACTTTCTCGAGCTCAACGGCTGACGTCAGCGTTGATACCGGGCCATACAAAGCGGGAGGTTAAGTGGCACGAACACTGGAATGGCTCGAGTCCTGTAGCTTGTCAAAGACTTGACGACAGTGCGAGTCCGGCACAAAGGTACGGGCACAGCCAGATGACACGTCGCAGACGATCGTGCCGGAGGTCAATGGTAGTGGCACATCACAAAACGACAGAGGTGTGGACCCCGCACGCAGGTCACGAAGCTCGTTGTCGTTATGTTGTGCTTCTGCGAATACCTCGAAGTCCACAGTACCAGCAGAAAGCGCATGGACACGTGACAGTGCATCGCCAGTCGCATTGACGGCTACTTCGATGTACTAAAGGTGAAGCGTGAATTTGGAGATAAAATGCATGTGCCGAATTTGCCGGGGCGTCTGTGTGCCGTGGTTGCAACGGAAAGGGAATGTCAGTGGCTTGTGACCCGTAACCACGTGGAGCATGGCATCTTCGAGAAGATGGCGGAAATGCTGAATGCCAAGGTTGACAGCCGTGAGTTCACGATCGAATGTGCTGTACCCAGCTTTTGTAGGCTTCAGCTTCTGCGAAAGGAAACCGAGTGGGCACCACACATTCTGGTGAAGTTGTTGCGGAACTGCACCAACGGCATGAAAGGAGGCGTCGGTGATCAGCCTCATTGGGGCGTCGGTTAGGGGGGGCACAAGGAGTGCGGCGAGCGCCAGGGCAGCCTTGGCCTCTTGGAAGGTGGCGTCTGCTTCAAGTTTCCAGCCCAAGGACGCAGATGAGGCCTTTGGAGACCTCAGCATGTCGGTCAGATGAAGAATAATGCGGAATAATGCGCTGGGGCATGGATATTAACCCAAACAAAACCGTACTATTAAGAATCACAAGGAAAAAAGTGCCCAGATTTCACAGTTATATACTTCACAATCATCCCATTTTAGAAGTAGAAAGCTATAAGTACCTCGGAGTAACCCTCACGAACAAACTTACTTGGTCCACTCATATCGCTGACATCTGCTCATCAGCAGTAAAGAAATTATGGTTTATTAAAAGAAAACTCAGAAACTCTCCCGTGAGCACCAGAATCACTGCATACAAGGCTTGTGTTAGGTCCCGACTTGAATATGCGGCAGCAGTGTGGGACCCGCATAACAAGAAAGACATTGCTCAACTGGAGCGTGTTCAGCGAAAAGCAGTTCGTTTTATTTATGGGAAATATAGAAGGATAGACTCTCCAACTGCATTAATTCGAAAGAGTAATTTACAGTTCTTGGCAATAAGAAGAAAAGTTACCCGTCTAGTACTGCTTCATAATTACATGTCTGGAAATCTGAAGGCAGATCTTCCTGATTGTGTGAAGCTGGCGAGCACTAGGAGAACACGTCATGTACATGAGCAGTCATTAGCACCAATTTTCGCGCGAACTAGTGGGTTTAAGAACAGTTTTTTTCCGAACACTGTCGCGGAGTGGAATGGCCTTCCTTCGGGTCTATGTAAGTCTATGAATTTTGAGAAGGAGCTCAAGAACTTATTGTATGGCTCCCAGTATCTTGTTTGATGACTCTGGTTTTGTGTCCTGTTTACTGACTCGCGGTTTTGTAGCTGGTGCTCTTTTAGAAATTTTTTTAGTTGTATGCCCCTCCTGCTTGGGCCAACTCTGGCTTGCAGTATACTGAAATAAATAAATAAATGTATTAGTCAGGAAGCGACCCTTCTACTGCTCGTGGTGTATGTGTCTGGGTATCGGGTTCACATGGATATTCTCTCTTGCAGGTGTCGGAATTTGGGAAGCTGTATAGCTTTCCTTTGTAACCGTACGGCTGCGCTTGGGTGGATGCCAGTGAGTAATTACCCCCTGATTACAAATATACTCCACTTTAGGGGATTCCCCTAAACATCCACCAACTCACTTCTCATTTCGAGTTATTGATCAATTCGCTCTCGCCCTACCATAAGCTTGCAGTTCCGGTTAGCTCAGTTAGTAGAGCCACTGCTCCGGTAAGCGGTAATCCCGGGTTCGAACCCCGGACCAGGACGGATTTTTCTTACAAAGCTTCTACAAGCTGCAATGTTTCTGAAAGAAGCCGGATGGCTGCGCTCGGGTGGATGTCAATGAGTAATTACTCTCTTACTACAAATCTGTTTAGGGGTTCCCCTTAGGGGTATGTTTAGGGGTTCCCCTAAACATATAACCATCCTTAGTGAGGAACGGGCACGATGGACCTCTCTCCTTGAGCGGACCTAGCAACTGGAGCGTATAATCAAAGTGATGGAGCCCCAAAGCGTCCTCAACCGAGAGCGCTCGAGTCGACCAGAAGTTTCACCTCAGCCCAAGCTCGTCAGATGAAGTGGGGGTAAGGTAGTGCAGCTCGACCGGAAGATGGTGGCTCGATCTGGGACCTGCGCAGCTCGTTCTAGGATACAAGGCTTTGCAAATGGCCCCAAGTGCACTTCTGCCAGGACGTTTATGATGCTTCATGCGTGAGAACGCCAAGGGGGTCGGAGCTGCTCGCTACCAAAGCATCACAATTTAACAAAAAATAAAACAGCAATTGACAGTTTGGAACACGACTATAGAGACCATGCGGGTAGCGCTGCGAGCCCACGCTAAGGCCGTAGTTCCCGTCTTGACAATTTTTAAGGTTCCATTCATTTGCGAATTTTATAAGAAGAATCCCGAGGAGCCGGCGGCGTGTGTGTGTGTGCACTCGCCAGATGGTACAAAAATCACAGCGATGACAAGAAAAATAGGGTGACGTCATCAAGCGGCCGTATGACGCACTTAGCAAGCCAAGCACCGCCACTTCAGACTAGCCCATACATGTCGTTCGTCTATATAGTATGCCAACTACTGGCCGACCTCCATGTGACGCCATTTTCCCGACATTCGTATCAAAATTCTGAAACAACCGTTTGTCGTACAGCGTTCCGGGTGGTGTTATACGATTTCTCGTTGCACATAGCTTACATGAGCTAGTCAAGTTGGAGGGTAGCTTGCGACACGCATTCAAAGCGGCGACATATGCACCTCCAGTAGCTTGCCTTCCCAGATTTTGGTATCAAAATTGTGATGTAACCGTTCATCGCATATCGTTCTGGGTAGTGTCACACGCGCGCTGGCGTGTGTAGGTGGTGTCATACATCGCGCATGACTCACCACTTTTGTAACGTAGCGAGACTAAGCATTTCACAAGCAATGTAATGTAAGGTGTATAATGCTTGTACAAAGTAATCCATCCTCATGCCTCGTAATAGTCATGACTCCTAGTAACTTTGCAACGTAGCATGACTGAGTGCTTTAATGCTTTCGCATTCTCATACATAAATGCGCTTAAGTGTATGTGCTTTCATTCTATGTTTTTGTGAAGTTTGACTAATTGTGATACAATTAACAAATTTGCTCTTGCAACTTGGTTGGTCTGCATTGCTCATGTTTTTTTTTTGTTGTTGCTGTGCTTGGACTGGTTCCTCTGATGCTTTAGCCCTCAAAAAGGCTGGTAGTCTCAAATTAATTAATGGAAATAAATAATCAAGAACATAAGAACCAAAATATTAATAAGTATGCAACATAATAATCACACAATTAAAACCAGTGCATAAATAAAAATTACGAAGGGCACTTAAGACTGCTTACGCGCTTGCAATACGAAAGCATTGTCTCATCGTAAGCTCTGTTGCGAGGTTCATTCCTTCTTTCCTAACGACACACCTACTCATTACAATACACTCCTAAGGAAACGCATTCAGTAGGTTCACCTTTATTCGCCTAGAGAAAGGCGGTTTTGTGGCCTATGGGTTGCGTGCCTTGCTTCGCAAACTGCACTTCCTTTGTTCAAGTCCCCTCACCCTCGGAACAGATATTACCTTTTTTTTAGCCGTAGATGCCACTATATTACGGTGTACTGCTGACGTCATGCGAGAGCATGCTGACGTCACTGAAGAATTTTGTGCCATGGACGGCGACGGACATTGGCTTTGTGCTAGTAGGACATAAAATGCTTTCATATTAGTAAGACGAGCGTGCGAAAATTCATGTCCCTTTCTCACTACTACGCACGGTACTAATTGCATGAAATCAAGGCAATGTTAGCAGCGTACCTTTTTCGGGTAACATTCACTTGTAGCAATGTTGAGTGCTGCTGTTGTCCCCAGCGCAGCATTGTATGGCAAAACCCCGTTTCTTTGACATAGCGCGTCTCTGTTAAGCGACTGGCGACGGGTTCATAACACGAGCGCCCGTTTCGCGCGTAGCCGCAATAATAGAAATAGGCAAGTGTTTTTTTCTCTCCACAACCTTCTCAAAGAAACTGTTTGCGATTGCACCTTCCCAAATCTTGCCGCATTCAGCTTATGCGAAGGATCGTGTGACGGACTGGAAGACGACGAACTGTGCAGTGGCGCGGGCTGATGTGCTCGCGCCAGGCCGTCAGCCAGTAAATCATGCCACAGCTATCTGTCATGTCTTACTGCATTCATTGGCTTGTAACAATATGAATGAAGCAAAGCAAGCACGGATGTTCCATATTAAAGCTCGGTCAGTATTTTTTTTTTAGAGATTTTGCGCGGCCTACTCGGGTAATTTCCGAGGCATCTTTGAGGCCGACATTGTGTTTGTGGCTTAGCTGAGACTACACGGTTTCATATACATAGCGTACTTTGTGCAATTTCACATTAGTATGCACTCCAGAAGGCGTGCCATCATTTCGTTCGGACATTTAACATTGTCTTCTCATTTTGTTTAGCGGGTCTTGCTACTTTTGTATTTTAATCCATAACTCTGCATTTCTATTCATACATCACACGTCTACTACTATAAACAGACGAAGTTGCTGCAATACCCGCCACTGGGAACCAGAGGGATACTTGGGCCTCCCTCTGCGTCTAAGGGAATTTCTGCGTGCACTGGCGACTCATGGTAATGACAACTGCAGAACAGGCCATGTTTTTACTGTGCTTTCCACCAACAACAAAAAATACCTGTTAAAAAAATAGGCCGGCTTTCTGAACATGCAAGCGGCACTTACATTATCCTCATTGGCTATTCTCTAAACCTCAGTGGGCAGTTTACCGGCACTTTCTTTGACAGCCAGCTAGCAGCGCAGTGATGACCATTCATTAAACGCCCGGGAATCAAACTGCCGTGGTCTTTCTAACGTGCATCCGTGCGAGGAATGCGCGCCTAGACAGCCGGGGATCTGTAGTCACTGCGAAGACAAACGGTGATTCTCGGACAGACAGAAACTGGAATCTGGCGACAGGGAATTCAATTACCGGCGACGCAAAAACTTCCTAAGAGCACGTTCGCTTAGGAGACCGGGACAAAACTTTGTGCGTTGGCGTTAATTAGAAGATCCTCTGAGCCAGAGCTCAGGTTACTGCGCTGCACGGAGGCGCTGTACTCAGAGTCACGCCGAGGGGGCGCTCTGCTCCCTATCAGCGCATGCCCGAGAGCGTCGCGCGGCTGTCTGGCCTGCACGGGCTCTCAATCCATTAGCGCCCAACTGAGGAGGAGGCGATCCGCTGGGCGTCCATTTCAGAGCGCGAATGAGATGGCGCTGACGTCTCGTTAGCTTTCACTCGGCTGTCCGAGATTGCCCACGTCAATTCTTCTCCTTTAGGGCGCCTGTTTCAGTCGAAAAGAGAAAAGCTTCCTTCGTCGGTGATTTATGGAGTAAACTCGAGGTGCTCAAGAAACGGCGCAAGTTTTCCGTACCGAACGCTCAATACTGCGCCAAGCAGGGCTCTGAAAGTGCAGACGCTGGCAGGAAGCGACATAACACGCTTGTAAGTTTTAGACACTACATCTTGAGAATTTGCGCACGGTAGCAAAACAGAGAAACATAGAAAACATTCAGTCGCATGATGGCTGCACACATCGGCCAGAGAAACATGACCGTGGCCTTGCATGGAATGGCGATGGAATGAGCACAGAAATAGTCTCAAAATGGGGAAGAACCGATGCAACCGATGCGCAACCGATGCAGCGCGATTTTTTCTAAGGGTCGCCAGACCAATAATTAGACTATGTACAGTCTTGTGTGAGTGTCGTCATTCATCTTAAGGAACGAAACAGCGCAACTAAAACGAAGGACCAGAAAAGGAGATACACGGACAAGCACTGACTTACAACTGACTTTTTTAATCGGAAAACCATATACAAATAATCTCTAATCACTGCGCCACATCCTCACGTCATCATCACAAACTACTAACATACAAAGAAAGGAAATAACAATTGCTGAATCTTAATCACCTACAGGCTCCCACGTTGTTCCAAAAGTCATATTTCACGCTTAGACAAGGCCATTGAAGTGCTGCTCACACACGAGTCACCTTTTGCGAAGATGTGATAAGCCTATACTACTACCCGTACTAGTTGCTCTTTATGATGATACAGCACAACAGTGTTGTCAAAGTACTGAGTGCACAGGCAAGATTTGCAATGTGCTACCAACTTCGACGAACAAGAGCCTCCTAAAGAATTAGCGTGTTCCAAAAGGCGTTCATTTAGGCACCTGCCTGTTTGGCCCACGTAGAAATGGCTACACGAGAAATGGCCACTCCCCACTATGCTATGTTGCTACCCGTCATTCATCTCTCGTCAGTCTCGTCTCATGTAGACTGCAGCACCAACGAGTGAGTCTCACTCTTTCTCTCTTGTCACTAACATGCCTAAAATTTATTATTTTATTTACGCTGTGCCCTGCAGCGCCAAGGCACTAAACCAGGGGAGTGAGCTTCACAATGCAATAGATAACAATGCCAGAAAATAAAAAGAATAAAAGTGCAAACAGGTCTTAAAGCGCAACTGCACCACTTTATCGGAATTGGGCGCTGTTTGAAGATTCAAATCTGTATAGGCTGCAGGTAAAGCATGCCAAGTGTTTTGGCGCTTGCATTTTTTTGCTTCTGCGCTTGAAAATTCTAGAGGCCCGTGTATGGTGCGATGTCAGCGCACGTTAAAAAACCCCAGGTGGCCTAAATTCGGGAGCCCTTCACTACGGCGTCCCTCACAGCCTCAGTCGCTTTAGACGTTCAACCCCCATAAATCGAACGGAACCAGAAGGAAAAACTGTGAAAACATGTAAAAGTGCGTTTCAGTCTTTAGGCCAACACATCCTGCGATACGCTATAGCAATATACGGCAGCTGCTCTGTTACTCGGCAAACAAAGGTAATGAACTGCTTCATAAGATTTCCAGAAATATTGTGTACGGGACACAACGCAATAATAGCCAATCAGAAGATATCATGAAATATTTCAGCCTATTGAATTTAAGACAGTTATATGTGTTTTTTACAACAATTTATTATGACTTCAGCTTCAAAGAACCTGTGAACAAGGGAAAAACACTAAGGCCAAAGGAAAGACTTGTGATGCCACGAGTTTATACTAATTATGGTAAAAGAACTCGAAGGTATTATTTGTCACAATTCTTTAACAGCTCATCTCAAGAGCTCCAGAGTATCCGCGGCAGAAAAAAAAGCAAAAGTCCTGTAAAGAAATTGGGTATTTTCATTACTGAATGTGTTTATTTTTTCCGTTTTTTCGTCTCTCCTGCTTTGCAAAATGTTGCAGTTTTCGTGATGTCTCACTTTTGCACTTATTTTATTCCTTTATTTCATTTTTTTTACTCAATCTCGTGAGCATGAGCGTGTGTTCAGTTACGTAGAAAATCGAAACTGCACTTGAAGAATTGGTAGCTTTTAAGTTACCGTGTAATCTTATTTTTCTTTTTTGTCTCTGTATTACTCAGCAGAACTGTGTGAAAATTGGTTATACATTCGTGATGTTTTACTTCTGTACTTCTGTATATTGTTCTATGAGGATTCTAGTCTGGGCAGTTGGTTCATACTTTCTACGAAACAGATTAACACAGCGCAACGGAAGTACGTCAAAAGAAACAGGCAACAGAGGACAGACGCTGACTACCAACTCTTTATTGCGTCATAAAAAACCAGCACAATTTATGTCATATTTCTTAGACCACGTGATTCACTGTCAGCCAGTGGGCAATGCGAAGGAAACCCCCACACGACTGGCGATCATTACGTAGCGAAAATGAACTCATGACCCGTGTATGCAATAACATGCAATGATACTAGTAAAATAATGATAACGATAAACGGACCACAGAAAAAAAGGTGTGCAAGAACCAGCTACAGGCCTTAGACAACGGCAGCTCTGAAAAGCAAGAAAATGAGTACGACAAAAAAAAAATAAATCTTGGAGCTATAAAAAATAACTAAAGAGGGCGAGAAGGCGCAAATGCATGAGAATCGCGCATGTTCCTCTGCCATTAACATCGGCGGTGCCAGGGGCGATATTGAGTATATGCGCCTTCTCGCCCTCCTAGGAATGAGGTGGAGCGCATATGGCAGGTTCTCTTCACATCATGAATGGCAGTTTACCAACATCCATCAAGAGAAAAGTATACAACAGTTTATATCTTACCAGTACTCACCTACGGGGCAGAAACGTGGAGGCTAACGATAAGGGTTCAGCTTAAGTTGAGTACAACGCAGCGAGCTATGGAAACGAAAATGATAGGCGTAACGTTAAGTGACCGGAAGCGGGCAGAGTGGGTGAGGGAACAGACACGGGTTAATGACATCCCAGTCGAAATCATGAGGAAGAAATGAGCTTGTGCAGGGCATGTAATACGAAGGCAAGATAACCGCCGGTACTTAAGGGTAACGGAGTGGTTTCCAAGAGAAGGTAAGCGTAGCAGGGGGCGGCAGAATATTGGGTGGGCGGATGAGATTATGAAGTTTGCGGGCATATGGTGGCCGCAGCTGGCAAAGGACAGGTTTAATTGGAGAGACATGGGAGAGGCCTTTGCCCTGCAGTGGGCGTAGTCAGGGTGGTGATGATGATGAAATTCACGAGCTTCGAGAATATCAAATATACAAAAGCCAACATGACAAGACAGCTAATGATGACCTCGAAAGATACAGCGTTAGAATGCATCAGGAAGTGGAAGAAAATTTCAATTAAATATGCGAGCCTTGCCTGAAATTATAATAGAACCTATGCTATGTGCTGTACCAGGCAAAAAATTGTTTAAACATGCCAGATGCGAAGAAGCAAAAATTTAAAACAGTTAAAGATAGATACTGTCGTCTTAGTTCGTCGATATTTTTATATTTATATTGAAAAACTCGGATATTTTCAGGATAATCCTATCTCGAGAATCCTGTGGGGACGAAAATTTAGAGAAGACACGTAATAAACGGATGCTTTGCTTGTATCTTTGTTAAATAAATGATGTGTTGCAAGTTTTGCCTCAGGAACAGGCATGACTCAGTCTGTTAACTATACCAAGGGTAGCAGCGCAGTCTCCGAGGTCTCATGGAGCTGTCGCGTAACACTGCGACGGCGCATAATATATTCAGAACGTAAATGCTGCTGCAGTTCCCTCGCGTCTTGATCGCTATGCTAGCATCTGACGACACTGGTGTCGGAGTTAGATGGGGCACTGCGAGCGCCAAATTACTTTAAAAGCTGTTTAATTAGGAGCCCTTTGTTTGCCACGGAGAATTTCTTTATCGTTTACGAGCGGGCAGTAACAGCGCGGTCGCTTGCTTCGATAAAGTTTCCGCTAATGGATTTATCGGTTCCATCGAAACGAAGAACCGGCACAAAAGCGGAGTGGCGCCTAACTTATTGATGCCATTATCTGATAAGGCAGCACGCCATGACTGGGGCCACTGCGGTCATTGCCGCTTTAGTTTGTGCCTTTTTTAGAAGAGCGTGATTGCAGAGCGAAATGAGGGCTTTGCCATCACTCGCTTCGGAAAAATCGAAGCCTAGAAACAGCTGATAAATGCAAATCAAGTAAAAAAAAAACACTGAGCTGCTGGCCAACCGGAACGAGAAAGTTGCGGCGGAGATGATTTCATGGAGATCTCCGAATTAGTGCGACGTTACCACACTCCCATGAAACCATCCCTGGAACAACCACAACAACAAAAGAGCCATTCAGTATGAATGAGAATGCTGCGAGGGCAGCAATCAATTGAACCGCGAGGATCTGTGCAAGAGGTGCGTCATATTGCCATAAGAAGTCGCAAATGCCAATAAACAAATTTATTGAGTTAGCGCAGACTGCCGGGCACCTTTATGTGCATTCTCTTCACGATTTGGCAACCATTCGTATAAGACAGCGTCTTTTCATGTCGTCTTACTTTTATGCTCCTAATGGACAGATTTGAAGGCCGCCGTGATCGAAGATAGCATGACGTGAAAGACCCGCCCTTGCTTATCGATTGCAAAGCCAAACGCGGCGCCTGCTGCCAGCCCATTGTCTGGTCCGTCACATGGTTTCGACAGCGCTAGTCAATATCGAAACGCGGCCCTCGAAACGTGGGTGTTGATAGGAAGCCCCGCTTATAAATTCCGTGCGCGCCGCAATGCCTTAGTACGTTGCTCAAGGTCTTCCCACGCGTCAGTGTCCCTTTCATTAAGGAGTAATAATGCATGGCTTTTATTCTCCGAAACCTCATCAAGTATGGTGCCCAATGTGCCGGTCCCGCTTGTTGGCTACAGCTTTCCTGTCCACGACATCCCAGCTGAAGACTGGCAACCCGCAGAGAGGACACGAAGAGGTCAATGAAGCTGCAGAGTGCGTTGACGTGTGGTGGTTTCGAGCACTCTCGCGTGGGATTGAGCAGTGCACTATGAATCGCGTACGGGACGCATTATTCGAGGCTTGCGAAGCCCTTTTTCTTCCCAACGAGAGGATGACCAGAATTTGCCTTCCTAAATTTTTTTTCACGTGTTTAGATTCATATGTAATCGACAAGGAATAAAAGAAGGGTGCGCTGAAGGAACACTGTTTCCCGTATTCAACCCTCAAGCTGTTTCAGTACGAGTATGATATGATACGGAAGTATTTAGTTCAGCGTTTCTTCGCAGTTTCTAAGTGAACTCCGACGAGCTTTAGTGTTCGCATGACAAACTTAAATACTGTCGACTTGCCTACTGAATGAAATGAAAGTACACGAGGACTGGAAACGTGCTTTCTTACATCGACTAGCTGACGGTCGGTGCTCCTGAATATTCAAGTACGATGCTAGAATGGAGTTTCATTACCAGTCGTTGTGGCGTGAACACTCCTTCTCTTGTCCCTTGTCTTTTATGACTTTTTTTTTTCAAGTTTCATTTCGCCTTTCTGCTTAAAACAACAGCGGATACATCAACCCTCCAAGCGATTGAACTAAAGGCAGTGCGCATTTTTATATCTTCAGGTGTTGCGAAGATATTTTCTTCCTCTCCGAAATGTCCAGAGAAGCGACCTAGGTGGGCCGCATAGGTCACGTGGCCTGTTGGCCTGTGTCGCCGGCGGTAGCCATCGCATGACAGTGGAGCTTGGCTTAACTGCTGCGCCACTGCGCACTGAAGTGACATGAGACTACCAAGGCATCTGTGAATGTAAGTCGGTAATTACCAATTCCGCATATATGGGCATTAACCAATTAACGCCATAGCGTCATACGTTTAAGGCGGAGCTTAAGTGTTCCCTGCCATTGTTTTATGCCCAGCTCACTCACGACTCAGATCGCGATCTGAAATGAGCGCGAGTGAGCCCGGGTGAGTACACTTATGAGTGAGTTCGCATGACTACGATCTCAGTTATCGCTTCTTCCAGCAACTCGGTACTGGCTAACGATCCTCACAAAATCATTAATTTCCGATATTCCTCTACTCCAGGGCTTGGTATGAACGCCAACAACCAATATTAGCGCATTTTTCTGACGTCGGCGGCCGGCATACAGGCCGGCCTTGAGAAGCACGCCCTTCTCACCACTGTACCTCGGCGGTGCATATCAAAACCGCCGCGACATCCACCTATTCGCTCAGGTCGTCGTAGCACATTGCGAATGGCACTTTAGAAGGACCGAGCGCGAGTGCCTGAGGCGCGGCCAAATGAGACGAAACTCGAAAGCGCGCGGGCAACGTCATTGCCGAGAGTTTTCGCTTCAAACGAGAATCTGACGAGAAGGCGACCAGCAGGTCGCGCTTGCAAGTGTGAACAACGGCCTTGTCGAGCGACCTGCTGCCTGCTCGCAAGCGACTTCTGGTTGCGTGCCCTTTGAGGCTCGCAAGCGTGAATGGCCATTTAACCTTATAGAGGATGCCCTTCAAAGGCAGCCGCGTTCATCTTGTGCGTAGAAGAGCCTCTAGCAGCTGGGAGGAATCTGTTACCACAAATAAGGTACAATAAACAGTTCATTAGATGATTTCCGGAAACAGATATTCGAAAAAAATATTTATTTCAGTCGTATTTGTGCAAGTGAGCAGCTGAAGACAGAACGTCTATGAGACCATTTCGACGCATTTTGTCTTTAGGTGTGTTTTTACCACCCTTCGTGCTTATTCTGAGGTGATCCTGACGAGTACTTCTTTCCCATGTATAGGCGTCATAATATGCGGCGCAGCCCGAATTATAGGATCAAAGTGCACTACGCAGGCACACTGTGTGTCAATAAGGTACTCGAGGAAATATTTAGACAGCTTGGGATATTTCATCCTGCACTCGGTGAAACAAAAGACACCAGGGTCACGCACGTGAAACGAGTAATGCAAATAAGGCACCTGTGTTGACCTTAGCCAACTTGCGTCCCACTGCGCTCCTGCTCATCTGTTTGTTTCTTCAATGCTTTCTACTGGAATAAGTTTATCGGCACATACCGCTTTATCTGCGTTTATTCCGCGTTGCACCAGGAGATATTGAAACAAAATCGATCCAGCGTCTGGTTTCCGAAATAACGATGCCCTTGCGACGCGTGCCCGAGCTTAGCGTCGCGAACGAAATCGACAGACCTCTCTGCTTCACGGTCAACAGTGCTTACCAAGCCAGGAGTACGACGTCAGCGCGATAGCCCCCGCAGCTTCAAGGTTTTCGCGAGATCGATGCGCCGTGAAAATAGCCGGGACCTTCGCTCGGGGGGAAGGGGGGTCAGCGCTGGCTTCACAGCCAGTGCTGTGAAGCTGCCTGACATCGGTCGCCCGCAAACTAAACGAGACAGAGTCTGCTACGCTAAAGGACTGCCCGTTTTGGCAAGTGTCGAATAATAGTCAGAAGGTCAGCTGTACGCGCTACCTAGGTAACTACGCTACACAGCCTAATGACTTTGCTATCTTGCGTCGAGAATAGACACGCAGAACGCGCTTTTCGTTGGGCTCTCAGGAGAGACAGCAGAGTACCGGTTGAGTAAATGGTCCGGAGGTGCATTTTTCATCTAATGGGAGGTTGTCCCTCCTGCACTAATGGCGACGAGTTTTTTTTTCAAATATCGGACGAAATGTAAGAAACAGAACATAAATGAGTCGGTCTGGGCCAATGATAGCCCTTCATACATACATGTGCACTACCTTGGTCGAGGTGCATCTGTGATTAACCAGAAAAAAATTGCGATATATATATATATATATATATATATATATATATATATATATATATATATATATATATATATATATATATATATATATATATATATATATATATATATATATAGGTCACACATGTTAGGTCAAACCGTAATTTTATTTAAGCGATAGATTAATCGAAGTATTATTATCCCGCTGATCAGCCCTACACGTTCAAAAAAAAATTAAAACATTCCCCTATGCACCTTGGTTTCGGTGACTGCTGGCTCCCTTCATAAGTGTATATATATATATATATATATATATATATATATATATATATATATATATATATATATATATATATATATATATATATATATATATATATATATATACACTCTCAAGGTTCGCTTACAAGCAAAACATAAATACCCACGAAAGCTGCAGATTGGACAGCCGTCGCCGTAGCTCAGTTGGTAAGAGCACCGGACGCGATATTCGGAGGTCGTGGGTTCCGATCCCACCGGCGGCATGGTTGTTTTTTTCTGCTGGTTTATAAGTAATTTTCTTTAAAACCAATTGATTGGCATTAGAAATTAAAAAAAAAAGAAAACATTCCCCTATGCACATTGGTTTCTTTGACTGTTGGCTTCCTTAATATGTTATATATATATATATATATATATATATATATATATATATATATATATATATATATATATATATATATATATATATATATATGAAAAAAGTCAACAGCCACACAAACCGAGGTGCAAAGGGACTTTAAATTTTTTTTTAATTTGTGGTGTTGATCAATGGAGATTATTAGTGAATTTTATCGCTTAAAAAAGTTGATTAGGAAAGCAGAAGAAAAGGATAAAAAGATGAGGGTGGTGCTTGTGAACACTCTGAAGGTTAGGTCACACAGAAACTGAAATACCACCGAAAGCGAAAGATCTGACAGCTGACGCTGTAGCTTAGTTGGTGGAGCACCGGCCACTCTTTTGCGGCGAGGCTGGCCACATCTTGCTTCTGCGTCATCGCCGGGACTTCATCCGAAGGCCCACGCAGTGGTGAACGCCAATGCGAAATCGAGGATTACCTGTCGACGTTCCGGGGCTCGCCCCGAGCTTCGCTCACCTACCTCCGTCCGCTATCGTTCGCCGAGCCCCCGTCCCTGGATAAGCCGTTTTGGCACCCGTCGGGAAAACTAGGAGTACCCGGGTTCGAACCCGGCGGCTGCTTGCCGATGGAGGCGTAGCGCAAAAGGCGCCCGTGTGCTGTGCGATTTCAGTGTACGTTAAAGATCCCCAGGCAGTCGAAATTATTAACGCGAAAACATTACTAGGCTATGTCGGCGAAAAGATGTACGCAAAATATGGAAGCAAAATGTAATAGAGGTCGAGATCTCAGAGCTACTGCGCCTTTCCTTTCCTCAAAACACATGCTTCAAAAATTAGCTGCAGTTCAACTAATGCTGAATATAGTTAGAGAGCGAAAGCTGTGGTGTACCGGGTAAGTAGAGGCGTCTTGGCCTCTAACGTTGAGTCCGTTCCGCACACTGGATAGGCAACGCGCCCGCCCTGCCAGCTGCCGGTTAAATTAATGGTTGATAGCGAGAGGTTGGTCATCCAATGAACGCTACTGTTTCGTATTTACGCGCATAATTTGCGCACTTTTTATTCAGAAACTAGGGCTCGAAGAAGGGGGTGAGCAAATTACGCGGGGATTTCGCGAGTGCCACTTAAAAAACTCCACAAAGGTCATCACGCGCAATATAGGCTTAGTGTATGTTGTTGCGTATACGTCAGCACCTGGACCCGCACCCCACGCTGGCCGCCCCCCGAAAAAAGTTCACTCTAAATGATCATCCGCCCCCCCCCCCCCCCCCCCTCCCACTTTGCGGGATGGCGTGAAGGTGCCTGCATGAAGCTGAATAAGACGCTAAAACAGCGTCATCGCTTGCGGCCCAGCCAATTGTTCGGTAGTTCCGGACTCCGTAAGTTTGCTTTCGCAACTTCTCCAGGATAGCAAGCGCGAATAAATAAATCAATTATCACCCCACACAATCCTTTAACAGTACCGCGCGAGCGTCGACAAAACGGCTTGTCAGCGCCTTATCACGGCGCGGAGCTGCGAAGCCAGCGAGAATAGCCACGTGCGCACATGTTTGCCGACACAACGATTGTCGTCTATGGGCCAACTTGTGCGCACGCTGTTATTCTCGCTGGCTTCGCTGCTCCCTACCGTGATAAGGCGCTGACAAGCAGTTTGAAACTTGCCATATAGTTGTGATATCCCATCGCAAGACACGACCGAACAACCAAACACAAGCCGTCAGAGCCACCAAGAAAAGCGTAGCCGGCAGTCGAGTCACATGCATCAGCCAAACAAACAGCGGTGTTGGCTCGTCTATCAGTACCGATCCTCCCCGGAAGCGCCGCTGGCCGTTCCGAGTGGCGGTACCGCTGGTGCCGCCGCGATTGTAACAGCGGCCTCTCACGCCACCATATGAATTCCCAGTGCACAAAAGATTCACAAAGCCTTCGGAACAAACACGCCGAGTGCTACTGGTGCCATAGCGTAGAGCCCGCGTGCATGATGGTGGTCTAGCGCAGCGCGGTGCGTAAAATATGCGAGTAAAAAATTTTGTAAACCCGGGTGATAAGTTAAGGGTGCGCAAATTATGCGAGGGCGCAAATTATGCGTGTAAATGCGTATGTTTAAGCCGCCGCCCGGGGCATCGGCGTATTGCCAAATTACGTGATCAAGGGTGCCCCTTTCACAGTAGTTTTTACATTTATAATCGTTTTCATCCCCGGTCTGTCTCAGGTAGACCCAGGCTGGGCAGATGTAATTTACACCCTGTAACCGCCTCTAAATACAGGCCTGAAGGGGTCAAGAGTGGGTGGGGGCGCAACTCCTATGTCTCAGTATACGGGCGTTTTTTTTTTTTTTATTTCGCCTCCATGGATGTGCAGCCACCGCTGCCAGGATAACACCTGCGACCTTGAGATAGCTTAACGCCATAGCTTCCCGGTCCTTGCGACGGTTCACTGGCTATTCTAATCTGTAAATAAATATGAGCATCGTGACGCCTATTCGTAAAGCCCGCTGGACATGACGATTTCGTCTTTTGTTCCGGAAGTACCAGTAACATCTTGGCTTCTTGTACACTGTTTCATAGCGGTCGGATGGCAAGTGCGTTATGAGTAAGCGGCTATGTAGACATCTCGTTGCAGCAATTGCCTCACTATCCAGAGGGTCGTTGACGCCACAAGGAGTGCGCCTCGATAAAAATTTCTGAAATGAAAGGCAATAAATTGTTCTATGTAACCCGCTATTGTTTGTATTTTTACTTGGACCACCTCAGGGTGAAATTAACGAGTGTTTTGGCTCAAAACACACTTTTTGCAAATGTGGTATTTTTTTTAACTCGATGTATGCAGTTTCATCCCCTATAACATTTGTTATAGGTACAAGACAACTTAAGAAACTAAGCGGCTATTTCAGAATTTTCGAGAGCAAGCTGGAATTAAAAACAAAAACGGCAAAAATAGCACAATTTCTTTATTCTTTCCGAGTTTTTAAGAACATTTGTGCCGTATAAAGCTGCATGCTCTGATTAATATCGAAAGCCAGAATCTGTCCAAATGTCAATGAAAAAAATTTTGAAGTATTTTTTATAAATTTCAATATTTTATTAATTATTGAGCAGTGCCTGGTTTGTCGCCTTTTCCAAATATTCAAACTGCCCTCACCTCACGAATAATTTTTTTCCGAGAAAAATATTTCAGGTTTTAATTACACACATTAGGATAAGTTTTCATAACTTTTGTCCAACAAATTGGAGATGGTCGAGCTTGCAATGTCTTGGACGTTTGGCGTGGAATGAACGACCCAGGTAGAAACTAGTATTTGCTTCTCCTTCATCCCTTATGCAACCCTCTTCCTCACTAAACCAGTGACTGGCTTGAGGGAATCTCGACAGATTCGCCTTTTTTCCTGGTTATTTTTTTGGTCTGTCTCATCTTTGGCAATAGAAAATCTGGTTCGCTGAAAGGAGTTCACGGAAAACTGATGATGCAGATCTTGCAGCCTATCCCGATGACAAAAGACAGAGTGGGAAGGAACCAATGAGTCGGGCTTGCTTTTACTACACTAAAATTGGTGAATAAAGACATTATTTGCGTTTCTAGTATAGTCTTTAACATTAGTGGTCCATGTAATCCAATAGCAAGTACATTGTGTTAGGAAAAAAAAAACAACCCTTGGCACTGTGATGATTAGAAGCCCCGCTCGCTTGCTCGGTGGGCGCTCTCCGCTTGGATGACCAGACGAGCGGGCAAGCGCGCAGCGCCGAAAAACCGCTGGCCGCCTGAGCGTTCTGCGCATGCGCAGCAGCGTCTCCTCTCGTCCGCTCCGCTCCGCTGGCGCGTTCTGCTAAAAGTCTCTGGTAGCTCTTGCGCGGCTGTAGTGCATTCTTCTGAGAAAGCTGCATTCCTCGTCAAGGCTTCGGTCACCCGGTGCAACGCTGCAACTCATGTAACACCAGAGCCTAAAGGTATGGAAACGGACCAGTAGGTTTCCTCTTCTTTTTACACATCCTCTCTCACAAAATTGCGGACGTGTCGAAAAGACGTTATGAAATTCTCCAACAGCGGGAAAGTCGCTGCCTCCATGGAAGTCGATCACGCTTTGATGGCTACGGACACAATCGCTGCTTTCGCTTATCTTTTTTTTTTAAGTCTAAATACAGACTTTCGACCAAACATGTTGCGGTACGCTGTCGCCTCTTCTACAGCGCCACCCTGAAGCACAGGACGAATTGAGAGCAGTGCAGAAGTGAGCGGTACAGCTTTCATAATCGGAATTGCTACATAGGAACTTGGACGAGAAGGGTCTCGGTTAGGAGACGTATTTTAACTTTCACCTCCGACTGGGGTCTACCTTACGCTCAATGCCATGTTTACAGAAAAAGGCAGAGTTATTTGATGCAACCAAATGCGATGGTCCGAATTAAAATCTTGGCATTACCCGCGGAAATAGCTCCTCCAGTTTAGCCGCTGGAGGCGGCGCCTATGAGCTGGACAGTAACCTATAGGCGGCAGCATGCAACGTTTCTTATCCTCCCAATAAACACGTTTTGGGAAGCGCTGAGCCGTTCGTATGAATGCCACAGAGCTGCGGGGCAGTCGGCTAACCTCCGGGTTTTGTGCCTATCAGTATGCGGTATTTTGAGGCGTGAGCACGTTGAGGGTGTTCGCAATTGGCGTGATCCCAGAGCTTTGAGAAAAAGGGCAGAACTGAGTGTGGTAAAAAGTCGTGTCTACATGTTTATGAGCGACAAACTGAAGGGTGACGTGTTGGGAGCCGCTCTTCCTCCTTCCGCCGCTTCTGGCCTGTGCTCTAGTCTACCTGAAGCTGTGTCTCATAGTGAGAGCTACAGCTGGCGTCAGATAACTAGGGGCAGCTATCACAAAGCTGTTCACGCGCACGAGCGGTTTATGATCAGTGAGGGAGCGAGCGGAAGCGATCATCCCAACAAATATCCCACTATATTCGCTAATCCACTTTTAACGAATGAACAGATCTAAAAATTCAGTTCCTGGTTGGCCGACACTGGTTCAGGTCTGCAGAAAGCGAAAATGCCTTTAGTACCATGGAGATAGGTTCTGTAGGCCAAGTGAGACTGATGGAATCGGTTCACGGAAACGAAGAGAGCTTTCGCCTAGTCGTCTAAAAAGTGATGTGAACTTTTAGTGTTTCCACAACAAAAAGTAATTCATGTCCTCGTGTGTATCGAGGCCACTTACGGAGGAAGGAGAAGGGGATCGGCTGTTCGCTGCAGTGTGCTTCGACTTGCAGCTAGTATTGTTGCAGCCGAACTGTATTGCAACCTTTTCACGTGCGCTTCTTTTCACACATTTCTCGTTCTAAACTGCAGAAAACGACACGAAGAGTCCCCGACGGGTCCTGCTTAGCGAGAAATAGCGCCGCAAATTGCAGTTTTATTTCTAAATCGGTCTCGGTTCAATTTGTCTACATGGATATCACGTTGATATTTGAGAAAGGACCACTTGGTTTTGCCGGGAACTACTTGGACCAGAATGGGCTTTGCTGGCTTACGAAGGTTGCATTTAAGGTACAGTTCTGATTTTATGCTCTGTTTTTACGAACAAGCGATAAAATTGCATGAAAACTCAGAACTGAATAAGAAGGCTTGCGGCCATTTCTATAGCAAATAATGAAGACATAGCAAACAAAATAAATAGTGATTAAATAGTTTCTGCTAAAAACGCCGACATTGTCTCAAAACACGACAGTACCACGGGGAGGCGCTCCAGAATCTGATATTGCCGACATTGTTCTGGGCAACATTGACGCTGAATACTACTTCTACGCTGTCCGGAATAACAGTAACCGCATGCAATTTTTTGCTCTTGCGAAAATTGCGGGATCTTGAGGATATTTTAGTGGACTTACTTGATCGAGCCACACGATGGTTGTAAGCACTTGATTCTTCTCGTCCTGCGGAAGATAATAAAAGTGGAGTTAGAAATGCGGCACTGTGCACGTTAACGGCTTGTGTAACCGCGCCTGGGCCACTGCTAAAGGGAGTGTCCTCACACGTAGGCCAACTGCTTCCTGTATTTCTGATGGCAGTTATGCCGGGTATAGTAGCTTTGTAAAGGCCTTGATGCATAGTGCCTAAAAAAATTCCTGTATTGGCCTGTTTTATCTGTACATTCTTCATTTTCCAGCAGACCGTGCCGTAACGGACAAAAGTTTACGCGATGCGGGTAAGCGGAAAAAAATTACTTCGTTGTGGTGATGCAAAGCAGGTCAATGAAAAACATAAATGCATGAGGGGGCCATTCTCTGAAAGAGTACCAGATGATTGGGTAGCGAGACAAAGCGCATACCGAAAACTTCTGTCCATGACTGTACCTAAAGCCTGCTACAGAGGCAGATGACCATTGTGTCTATGACCCAGTGCAGTTCGCTTCAGCAAGAATATTTCCATAAAATAAGCTCGAAGAGGTCACAAGAAGCAAAACATGTGCAAACAGGTCACAACACCGCAAATTGCGTTTTCTTGAAAGTAAACATTTAATTAATGTAAAGAAACACAGTGGCAGAAGCACTTCTGTTATCAGTAATAACAGTCGATAACATATCCCAGGATAACAATATGCATGCAACATGTATCTATCAGTATCTAATTTATTTAACTTCGAAGCTCGCTGTACACCATTTAGCTTCAAAAGATTATCGTGCCAATAAAATATCCATTAACGTTATCGGCATGTATGTAAGAAACCCTAGATTGGATGGCATTGCTGTTGGTTACTGCAGAGATTGGTTTTCCCTTTTAACCTTCAGCATCACGAGTCGAATGCGTGTTTGCGTCTGTACAAAAACAGCTGCAAATTTGTACGCAACGCCAACATCCTCTGGACGTGATTGTTTTATTGCCGGTTGCGGCAACAGTGACGAAAGTAGAAAAGAAAACGCCGCCAGTATGCACGCGCACCAAATTTTATGCGAAGGTCGCAGCGTGTCTGATATATCCATTTCTTCACCGCTTTCCCGCCGGCCCCGAGTTGCATTGGCAGTGGACGCAGTTGCTGGACAGAAAATACTTGCGCCAACAACAAGCTTACGCACCAGAGCACTTTGTGAACGACATGCAGACAGAAACAAACCCACTGCCTGCGCTTAATATCGGGCGCGGATCGAAGCACAGCGCCTGGTTTACCAAACTATACTCTGCACATAATTTTCAGAGATTAAGCTTTTGGATGGTTTTTGCAAAGCTGTTTTAATTCAGCAGCACACGATTTAAGGACTTCACAAATTTAGCCACAACTTCGTTTCGCCACCCCACATGGTCACGAATATCGGGAGCGTGTAGGCATCGCACCCTGAAAAAAAAAAAACGCGCCTTTAGTATAGAAATATTAATCTTATTTGCACAGCATGGAATGAATGCAAGCGGCGACACGTAATACATTTACCAAACTGCAAAGTCAGCAAAAATGCAGCCGCAGCAACGTAATAAGAGAGAACACACCTCAAGCACGGGGCGGTAACTATGCCATGCGTTGTAATAAATAATTCGACTGGAATCAAATCGAATTAACTGTAAATACGTCCACTCAATTATAAGATGCATAACCGTGGCAGAGATGCAACAGACGAAAGCTTAAGCAGTGCCCCTCCCCGACTAAGGTTGGAATTCTGAACGCATGCAGGTGCAGCGATTCGGCCTGCCAGTAAGCGGTTCCATTAGCGTACCAACCTAACACTCTGTTTAATTACACATTTTATGGTATTTGTTAACCAGTGAGTACTGGCGGGAGCGGAGTAGGCGGGAATGCGAATTTCTTTCAGTGAACTGGCTTGCATCACTCGTAGTATGAACAGTCCTACGTGAGGGGCAGGAGGAACCAAATTTCAATTTCATCCCGCGTATCACCGCATTCCGATGATCAGACGTGCATTTGTTTCGGTCACATAGCTCGCTGTTGTCTCCAAAATGTTCATTCTTCTTAACTATCACACTCGCCGTATGCCCAATCAGACAGCGAAAGCGTTCATGAGAAGCTATACTCCACGAAAAACTACATATTCGAAAGCTCTCGCCAATCTTGAGTTTGAACGCATTTCGCTGTCATTTTTCCACCATGCAATACAGTGCCACGTAAGGCAACGGGCGACAAAAACTACAAGCGTGAACTGCGTGCACGGCACTCACTGACACAGATCGTTCGCTCCGTCGAAGCACGGTCGCCTGCTCCCGGTTGGTTGTTGCAGGCCCACACGAGGATGAATACGAGGCGCAATTTCTAGGCTTGGCAGGAATAAAACGGGCGGATGACACTTACAGATATCTTACGCTGCTTCGCCTGCAGTCCACGGGCTGCAAATTATCAAGCCATGATGGCTTCGGCGTTGGACGGCGCTCGGGTAAAGCAAACTTGGCGCCGCCCGGCTATGGAAACTAAAATCGCGTATAGAGCCTCCTTATCTGGACTACTTCGATTTTTGGCGTCCAGGAGGTGAGCAGAGGAACTATTGCATTAGTTTCGTGCTTTTTATTTGTATTTTCTCTTAGCAAATCAGGGAGCGCACCAATTTGAAAAGAAAGACAAAGTTAACACCATTTTGTTTCAGCCAGCGTTTTCAACCACTGCGATTTGTAGACTTTGTTACAGTGCTTAACATAAAAATTGACAAAGAGCAAGGATGTTAGCTATGGGCAGTACTGTAGACACTTAGTGCCTCGAAGAACGAAAAGCTTCTGCAAATAATGAAGGCGATGAAGTATTTCGCCGAAGCAGCACAAATTAATTCGTTGCTTACACAAGGGTTCGTGTCCCGCGCACACAGCTTTGAATGCTCTGGAGATTTCAAGTAGACGACAGCCCATGGGTTTCTTCGAAAATATTCGTGTACTAATTACCAGAGACGTGCTAGCGCAAGCTGAACAAGCCTTTTTTTTTGCTTATGAAGGAAAAGACAAAAATTGCGTTTTATAAATACCTTCTTCAACGTCCCTCCCGTTGTCGAGATCGTACTAGCAAGAGGCATGCAGACATGCAAGCACTCATCCTCTGACAGTTCTAAGGCCTTGCTAGCGAATTTATTACCTCCTTTGGGGTTTGCTCTTCGGCTTGGTCTAAGAAGCATGTTAGTCTAAATCATTTTCTAGGGAAGGACTGAACTCGCCTGTCGTCTTTCTTCGCTTCCTTATTTCTTCCTCTTTCCCTGTCTCTCTTTTCCCCGTTCTCTCTTCTTCTTTTCATCTTTCTCTACTATTTCCTTTCTTTCCTTGTTTCAGTCTCATGTTAGTCTAAATAATTTTCGAGGGAAGGACTGAACTCGTTTGTCGCCTTCCTTATTTCTTCCTCTTTCGCTCTCTTTCTTTTCCCCCATGCTCTCTCCTTCTTTTCACCTTTCTCTACTATTTCCTTTCTTTGCTTGTTTCAGTCTCAGTAAAGGCGCCTGTGGTGTATATGTTATCTTAATCAGTAGGGGCATGCTATATCGCAACGTAATCACTAAACTTCTCACAGCCATTTAAAGGGCAACTTTGGCGTTTCTTCTACCTCCTCGGAATTCACTAAGACTTTCACCATACGTACTCTTCTGTTTTCAGGTCCTATGTGCCAAAATGCGCCGCGGGGTGGTGTTTTCATGCATCGCAAATGAATTATATTTTATCCATGTGCTGCTAATATTGTATAATTTTATTCGTTTGGTCTTATTCTTTTGATATCCGTGTGCTGCTACTATTGTATAATTTTATTCTTTTGGTTATGTAACAACGTAAATTCATTCCTGCTTGGGCCAACCAGTGGCCTGCAGTATTCTGAAATATATAAATAATGAATAAATAAATAAATTTAAACTTTTCCCACTTCGTGGCCTCAATCGGGGAGATTTCTGCGGGCAACCTTGGGTGTGTGACGACACTGGATGCACAGCTGTCGATATTCACTGTACGTTTTCTGAAGGGGAAAAATTTGAACTTGCTTTTGGTGATTTTCGACAAATTATGACCCAAGCTGTTACATTAGCCAGTTTAACCAATCAACACGCACAAAATAGGTTTTGCAACAGCATCCGAAATGTCATAGATTGGTCTGTCATGATGTCATCGTTATTTATAAAACCCAATTCCTCTTTCGTTTCTTGGCCTTTTCTCTTTTAATAAAAGATACTTCTGCAGTGTACTTGAACAACACATTTTTGTACCGGAGAGAGGGGACTAATGTGATATGGTTAAAAACTCCAAAAATAATGTTAAAAACTCCAGCTGTTGCCTTTTAGGCCTCTGAAACTCAAGCGAAATGGCGCTTACTTTATCTTTGATTCTGTATTTCAGAAAACGCGACTGCGAACAGTCTGACACGACTGTCGGGCTCTGTGCTATTGTAAATACAGATGTCCGTTCAGATAGTACCACGGCCGGAAAACGCTCACCCTTAGAATATGCATAGGATACTCTCAACAGCGTTTATTTCTTTTTTACGCGAGAGCGGTTGCACGGAGCCCACCCTGAGTCTCGGTAAAGCCGTGGTCCGTAGAATTTGGCAGGTGCTCGGAAGCTGTCCAGATTCGCTGAGATACCTATAGTGGCGCGGAGTACGCTTCCCAGCCACTCATCGCCATTCTCCTCAGCAACTAAGCCTACACTATGATTCATACTTCCGGAGCAAGAAACTGCACGGAGAGAGGGAAAGTACACCCCACGGACGCCAGACTTGGTAATTTTATTCCACAGTAGACCACTTTATACACACCGGGTGGTGCTCAAGCACAGGAGGCCATTTCTCTAAATGGTCGACAATCATCAGAAGCAGCAAGAAGAGCCGCCGCGGTGCCTCAGTGGTTATGGTGCTCGGCTACTGACCCGAAAGACTCGGGTTCGGTCCCCGCCGTGGCGGTCGAATTTGGATGGAGGCGAAATTCTAGAGGCCCGTCTACTGTGCGATGTCAGTGCACGTTAAAGAACCCCAGGTGGTCGGAATTTCCGGAGCCCTTCACTACGGCGTCCCTCATAGCCTGAGTCGCTTTGGGAAGTTAAACCCCCACAAACCTAACCACTAACCAAACCGAAGCAGCAAGAAAGAAACAAAACATACTTTGCAGACCGTTCGCGTGCATTCTTTTACATCTGGAGATTTTTCCTTTCCTACCTGCTGATGAGACGGACATGTGCGCCTTTATATAACCTATATATTTTTTCCTACGTCGGCCAGACTCAGCCAAGAGCAAAGCAGGGCCGTCGCTTCCCTCATTGGCGGAGGTCACTATGCTGACCACATTTGGCGTTGCTCGCTCAAGCCGGCATGCAAGGAGTTTTTCAAATGAACACGAGTGTTGCGCAAATTCTGCACGCAGAAAAGTCGGCCAATCCTTGGAGCGTTTCGTATTTTCAATGAAGCAATGATAAGTGCACCACAGCTTCTGCAGTTGCGCTGGGGAAAAATTAGCCCATCTTCACTGGTATTCAACGCTTGTATTTGTGTTTAACGCATTTTCTTGTATTTAACGCATGCGCGTTACACGACTACGTCATCTTAAGACTTTTAGAAACGTAGACATAACTTTAACTTTTGTTTGCCCCAAAATAATAGCTTTATACTAAAGTTAACAAGTAAAAATATTTTTTGAAGGATTTGCACACACAATTGTACTCCGTTAAGCTACAGCACGTGGTCATAGATCGGTCACTGACCTGGGACCGGTTTCGGTTTTGCTTCACCATCCTCTGTGGTTGCAGTATCCACGGCTCTGGAGCCTAATGAACCTATCTAGGTGGTGTTTCGTGAACCCGACAGTGGGGGTTTGAGTCAGGCAATCGAGCTGAGCAAGGTCAGCCCAACTCGACGACACTCTGTTTACATGCACTCGGTACGAACGAATTAGCTGTTGTGGCGCGGCACTGTGAAGTGCGGCTGCCGAGCGCGTCGCGGAAGTTAAGTTTTTTTTTGTTGTTGAGGTAAGAGGATGCTGTTTGGCAGTAAAGCGATGCCAAGAATACGCATTTTATCATAATGCAGGCGACTTCCGAAGCGCCGCCCACTGCGGCTTCGATACAACGACCAGGGCAGCCAGACAGCAGCGTAGTTCGTCGCCCGGCGCGCCTGCGTCCAGCGCCGTTGCCGAAAGATCGCTACTTGGGCAGGCATGCTTTGTCGTCGCTCTAGTACAGCAGGCAGTCTTTTATGATGCGAACTTAAGTAGCCAATCAGCGCTCAGGCACTGGTGTGCGGTGGCCAAGTGCGACACCGGTTGTGGGCGGGGCTTGAGTCTAGCGGCGCATAGATGCTTGCCGCTCCTTGTGTTCCTGCATGCTTGCAGTGGGCGGCAGTTCGCAAGCCTGCGACCGGTGTGGCGCGCCGGCCGAGTTTTCGCACATGTGTCAGCCCAACAGTAGACTCCAATGCAGGCGACGGGTCAGCTCGGGAAGATCGGCCATTTTTTAATTATATGGCGTGACGTCATTTTGACGCCACATTCGAGTCCATATGGTGCTGTGACCTCGGTCAGGTATGGCTCAACAGGCCTCACTAGCCGCCGTGTTGTGTTCACGACAGAAGCCTCTGACCGGCTGCTTAAGGTAACGTTTGCTGTATAGTTAAGGGGGGACACGCGCTGGGGAACCAAAATTGTTTTTTTTTGTATTCAATCAACCCGGACTATGAAAAGAACCAAAGTATAGTATCGAATGAAGAGTCAGAATACCAAATACACGCCTCGTTGAAAATTTTTGGAAGACATTTCACGACCCCTTAAGGCCGTCCGATGGTACTGTGACAGCTTAGTTTCCATGATCTTTAGGTTATACTGTGCCGTTTCATTATACGCAGAGCGCATTTGGGTACTCGAGTCCAGTGCTAAGGGAACAAGGAGGCCGGCGCTCTGCAGAACGCCTGCTAACGCTAACGCTTAGGCCCGCAAAAACCAGCAGACTGCGTCGAAAATTTGCTCTTCCGCTCAACTCCCTTGCGCTTTTAGTTTAGGATAAAAACAAAAAAAGGGGGGAACATGAAGCAGAGCGGCAGACGCAAAGCTAATCCCGCGTGAGGAGCTACTAGCTTACCGACGCAGTGCGCCGTAACTGCTAGCGGGCAGGGGTTCTCCTCGGCAAATACAAGCGAAACAAACTGCTCAGCTTTGGGCCTTTTTAGCTCTGTAGATGTTATTTGTTTTGTGACCGTGTCTGCGATCTAATGAACACCTCTCGAAAAGCACTCAAAAACCGCAATCGGCTTCCCGCCAGCCTCGCATCGCGCTCCCGGCGAGAGAGAGAGAGAGAAAGACTAACGGAAAGGCAGGGAGGTTAACTAGGCGACGCCCGGTATGCTACCCGACACGTGGGAAGGGGAACGGAGGTAGAGAGAGGAAGAGGATAGGAGAGGGGGATAGTGAGGAGGAGGAGGGGGAGATAAATAAAATAAAGCGTAGGAAGTTGGCACCCTCATCTTCCAGGACAACGGCTTGGGCATGCTGGTTACTCATTTCTGATGGAACAGTGCAGAACACGGCGACAAGAGATAAGCGCTGACTTACAACTCATTTTTATTTCGAAGTAACACGGCTCCTTAAACTGCTTCACACCCTCAAAACAGATGCGTCCCAACCATACCGTTCAAGCGTTCTAAAATGACAACCTAAGATTTGTAATCGTAGAGATTTCTAATCACACTTTTAACATGCCCAATCCTTCTTTTGTTAACGCAACAGACGGCGTGCTGACACAATCATCGCGCAGCCTGACTATCGAAGCTGCCTGGATTATTTCGCGGACAAACTGCTCTCAGGTGCACAAGTTCACGAGGGGCAGTCTCTGCAATGAATTCCTAGGTTTCTGCAAGCTTGCATAGCTTGCAGAAATGGGCCGACTGCTCTCCTCCTCTCCTTGACTCTGTCTCACCTCCGCTCGGCGCGTGCTCTCCCAGCCTGCGCCCGGCGCCCGCTCCGCTTCCAACCACTACGCTGCTCCTGTGCTTGGCGCTTGGTCTCCCCTTCGCTAGGCTATGCCCTTCCACATCGCTTCGCCCGCGTTACAAAGCCTTGTCCCATGAAAGTGTTGACCAAGAACAGATTCGCAGTCAAAAATAAACAGGCTGCCGCCTCGTGGTGCTCTACGGCCCCTTTTATACCAGTCATCTAGGCCCGCACGGGTTCAGCGCAACTGCGCATGACAGAACTGCTGCTCGCGAGATGTGATCGCTGTGCGCTGACTTGATAAGGGCGGCGAGAGCAGCGCGTTTGTGGGGGATTGCGGAGAGGGCGCTGCTGTGGCGCCGTCACGCTTGCGGCGGCCAGCAAGAGCCGTCGCGATGTGTGTAGCACACGGACGACGGGTAGACACAAGATGGAGTCGCTGCTTGGCGTGAGTGCTACCCGAGCAGCCTGATTTCTTATGCCGCTTCGGCTCATTCGCGCCTCAGCTTGTTTGCCTTGTCGCGCTCAGGTCCTAGCGCCTGCTTTGTTGTGGTCCGAGCATTGCGCTCTCGAGAGCCTAGACAATGCATGCTCTGCTCTTCCGCTACGTTCCCTGTTGAAAGCGTTGGTTTGGTCCGGAATGTCTTTTTATGCTGACTGTGGGTGTGTCACTCGTGGGGCGACACCGTAGCTCGCGAACCCCGTTCCTTCGCTAAAAGGCGAGGCATTAAATCTAATTTAGGCACACGTGTCCATCTCATCAGGCCAGCTAAACTACAAAGAGTATGGTGGAGCTGCCATAAAAAAAAAACGTAAACCAATGAGCTCCTGCCTGTACCACTAAAGTATCAAAGGCTTAACCCAATCGTAATATAAATGAAAAGGCCCGAAGGCAATGTTGTACTTTTGCCACCCGAAGGTGGGAAAATAAAAAAATGGGGTAATGCTACTAAGCGACCCACAGCCGGGGGAGCGGGCCCGGGGAGACTCCCCTGATCTCCCCTGGGACGTAGCGGAGGGGGTGGGACATAGGTTGTGGGAATGGGACTGAGGAAAGGGTTATGGGTAATGTGATGGGAATGGGGACAGCGAGATATTGACCCTCATTTTATCATCGCTCGACTCCTGTCTGGCCAGGACAGGGAGGGCGTCGATGTTCTCCAATGGTGCGGCTCCACTCACGGGATGCCCGACCACCCAACGACGCAATAGCTCCGACTCGGAGACAGGGAATCCTAACCCGGGGCAGCTGCCTCGGGCTCCTCCACGACTTTCAGGGGTCCGGTTCGGACTTGCATTACGCTCCCAGCTACTAACCGTCGAGTGCTTTTCGCGGCTTTTCAGACTCCGGAAGTATGTGTGGTGGATCCAGCCAATGGAATTAGACTCCCAGGGACCCACCTGTGCTTCCAACCAACCAACCTTGCACTTATTTCCTCCCCTGGCTTGCTCCACACCTACTGAGGAGGGAGTGTTCAGGGCCGGGCTGACAGCTAAACTACAGGTGTAAAACAGTCAGCGTGGCTGAGTCCTGTAACCGAATCATGCGCTTGACAATCACACGCGCAGACGCACTCACGGACACGGCCTCTACGCCGATAAGGGCGGACATCGAACTGCCATCTGCGACGAGATTCACAGGAAGCCCATGCGTCAGTGTGAGAGCAGGAAGCGTGAGTGCTAAGCAGCCGCCTAGATTTGCAACCAATGACGGCTCTCGCCGAATCTATTGCCTAAGTCTTAGCCTAGTTTCGCCGATATTTTTTATTCATTTTACATTCACGGCTGGGCTGGAATTGAAGAGGGCAGGGGTTTTACTATGAAGAAAAAAAGACAAAAACACGAAAGCTGTTAGTACTTATTAGAGTGTTCTTATCTCTGCAACCTTAGCTAAAGCTTCAGAAAAAAAACGTGATTGCAGGCTATTAGTGAGTTCAGATTTATTACCACTTATACGATTGCTGCAATTTCTCCAAAAGCGTTTTCGGAAATGGATAAAAATTCACTGGGACACAACAAGTAAGCGAACGAAACAAGGTGTTTTGTATAACATCTCGACATTGTACGATGATCGGCGCGATGCGATATGTTTCGGCCTTTTTATGATCTCATCGTGAAGTTTAAAATGATAACGCAACTTATGAACTAACTCTACATCAGGAGCCTTTAGGTAAGATGCCACTAATGAAAGAGTCTGATTAGTTTTCATAGCTCTTCGATCTGCACCTCGATGATGGACAGAACGAAGCGAACAGAGAAGTTCTATGAAGTCCCAGAGATATTATTACGTATTTATGATTACGATCCCAGATGCTGTAGCACAGTGAAGTTTAGGACCACTTAGCGTTTTAAAAAGAATTATAAGAGGTCGCGTAAGGGAAGCTGTTATATAATATAGTTAACCATTATGTTACCCATTGCTTCCAAGTTAAATCAGATGTAATGTTCATGGTAAATGTTTTTGTAAAAGCAGAACCTTTGTAGGGTAGTGTGACGTCCTAGCTTCGACCAGTGGCGTCACCTAAACCAGCGCTGCAGTCGCTCACTATTAGCATCGCGCTGTTTCATGATAGCCCATACAGGGTGTCCCATCTAAAACAGATTAGGATTTAAGAAACACGTAAGCGTTCTTCCGAACAGAAGCCAAGTGATTGTCGTTAGGAGTTATGTAAGCTGCCGGCTAGTATTTCTTCGTCCCGTTATTCTGATAATCATTCGTCATTAATTAATTTACCTTTTTAATATTTCGTCGAGGCATCACGAGTGCAAAGGAAAGTTGTCCACCACCATGAAAATGGATCGACCCAGATTACTTCGACGAGGTGGCCTTAGCGTTTTACTCGGCAAAAATGACGCGTCTCAAGCAGCCGCTTATTTCGGAACCGGCAGCAAACGAAAGCTCTAGCGCGAAGAGTGCAGAAGACGCGATTATCGCAGCGAGCGTTCCTGTGATGGCCGCGAAGCCCAGTTTCCGTAGGTAGGTCACTGCAAATTGCCCTTGCGCATTAAGTGATCGCTTGCACAAATAAACACTCGAGAGTCTGCCCGCCCGAGAAAATACGTGCTTTCGATATCGTCTGCCGCCACTGGGGTTTATCTGTGGAGGAAACAGTGCAACGTCACAGTTGTGATCAGAACGTAGCAACGATTGCTCTTGACGTGAACCTCGCGCGTTAGCTACGCTTGGTGTATATTCCTCGTCGCACTGGTGAAGGGGCTGTTGGGGATTGCGCTTCAAACCCACCGCTGCCACCAGTGTTGGGGATGGAGGGGCCCTTGAGTTGTCTGACTCGTTCAGCAGCGCAGGTCTCGGCTCCGAAGGACGGTGTCGTACTCCGTTAGGAAGCAAACAGTACAGTAGAGTTGCTTTCACATACTTACGGTCGAGATAGGAGTGCGTCGGTAAGAAACCAGCACCCCGTTAAATATCCTTCCTATTCCCCAGATCCAGCTGGCTTGGGAAAAATTAGAGATCACTGCGGCTACCCGCATTGTAAGACTGCGAAAGCGTTGACGCTTCCTCGACACTGGTCGTCTTTCAAATTTGGCGCCATGGTTTTTTTCTTCTACACTTGATTGATCGGTTATCGGTTAACTTTGATTATACCCTCGTTCCATCTCGGCAACCATTTCGAGTTTTCAAATTTCCGCCTCGCTTAGTTCCCGCCCACTCACTATATACCCGTCCATTACCTTTTGCTTCTCATTAATTACCTCATTGCCTCTAATTTATCGTAATTTTTTTGTATCTCCTCGTTATGTATGGATCACTTATCACTGATCACGTGATTGCCCATTTCCAGTTCTCAAACTTGTCGCACGCTTTGGCTCCGTCCACACTTCCCGTTTTTCAAATTTGGCGCTGCGCTGTAGCTCCGCCTACTCCCGGCGTTTTCAACTTTCGCGGCACTTTTGCTCTGGCCCCGCCCACTTTTTGGACATTTTTGGCTCTAATTAACTATTCGTCTGATTTCGAAAACTTTTTTTCGGGCAGCGTCCTCACATTATGCTCTTTCGATTACAGCCACTCGTTTGACGCTGCCTCTTCTGAGTTGTCCACAGCTGCTGCCGACACATTTTGCGGACACGATCCCCTCCGACATAGCCTTAATAGGCTTTCGCTTTAATAAGGTTCGGAGAATGATGTCCAATCAAGGGACCTGATGCAGACACGACAGGTGGCGGTGCTGATGCTCTCTCGCAGCTCAGTCGATGCAAAGGTGAAAAGACATTCCTCGAACGCTGTCGCGCCGATGTCGCCACAGCTGTCAGATGTGCGACTCCGTGGTAATGTCCGGCCGACTCCCAGCAGGTGCATCAACAACCTTGCGTCCAGAACTCTGTCGATGTCGCAGCCGTCTTGCAATTATCCCCAGCGTGGCCGTTGAACAGCATCACTCGGTCCGGTGGCCCGAGGCGGAGTCGGCCACCCGGCGCCGCCATTGTCCCCGCTGCTGCCTACGCCGCTGCGTGACTTCCCGATGACTCCTCCGCCTCCACTTTGGTCTCACAGAAATTCCTCAACATAACTCATCCGCCTTCAAGTTGGCAGTCTATCAATTCCTCCCAGGTCCGAATTCTCCGATCTTAACAGGGCGCATTGCCGAAAGGGAGCACCACGCATGATGTCGCTACTAACGCTGGCGGCCGTCAAGAGACGGCACGCAAGACGTACGGAGTGCCCCTGAGTGCTTCGCTCTCTGCCAGGCTCCCGAGACAATTTTCTTCCCTGGTCTGGGTGAGCCGTGGCCTTCGGAGCTGCTGTTCGGGAGCTAGTATACGGCCACCGCACGTTGCAACGAAATGCGTGTGGCGCACAAAGCAAGGAAGGCGATATGCTGCTGTGCCCGGCGTGGCGGGACTGGAGTTCAGACGAGGCGTCCGCGTTTCAATTCAAGTAGTATGCAGAAAAAGACTGTGTGCTGCGCGATGTCAGCGCACGCTGAACCTGCATACAATGCCGAACACGCCACGTGACATCGTACCATGCGAAGACTCCTTCACAGAATCCACTTCGCGTCTTTCTTCAGGCAGTGTTTACTGCTTTCATGAAAATAAGTTTTTCGGAGTGACCTACCAAACTTTTACGAGATTCCGGGTCCGTCTGGGATTTGAACCCGGGACCCCTCGCAACCAAAGCAAGAATCATACCCCTAGACCAATGGGCCGTACGTGAATAGCTTGCACAAGAGCGCTTATATGAATATGCACTTGCGTAAGGATTCATTCAAATCTGGTTTCAACACTAGAACTCGTTTTTTTTTCTCTGGGTTCTCATATGGGAGGCAGACAGAGCGGTAAATCCTTGTATTCATGAGTGGGAGCCTTTCTGGTTAACATCCCTGCCTTTCCCCCTCTCTTTATCTATCTATCGGCTCTCTTGGAAATGTTGGTGTCGTCTCTATGGCAGGGAATTGAAAGTTGAGCAAGGCTGTCCTTGATACATTACCGAGATAGGAAGTCTCATCGGCGAGCACGAGCAGTGTGATATAAAACAGTTTTATTGCTGTTTTTGGTAGAACTTATCGTAGTCGCACAGACGGCTGTCTGGGTTTTTCCACGCGATTTAAATTCGAGGCTATCTCCCGCACACGTCAAAGGCTACGGCATCTCGATGACTAGGCTAATGTTTGTCCCAGAACCCATCGAAGTTTGAACAATGGGCGTCTTTGAAAGCGAAGGACATGTAGAGCCCTGCTAGGTGATAAAAACGCAATTTTCGAAGAACCTACAGCTCCTGTCGAGTTTTGCCAGCAGCTTCAACATTGGAAAGGTCAGCCCCCTTATATTTGAATGCCGCACTTGTCGAAACATAAAGAAACGTTCTGAAAAAAATTTAGATTTTCACTTCTGGGAAAATAGCGCTAAAGACGAGGACAGCAAAGAAAGGAAACAACAAGACCATGTTGTTTCCTTTCTTTGCTGTACTCGTGTTTTGCGCTATTTTTTCAGAAGTATGTACCACCAACTCGCCCGTCTTGCCATCGTGTTAGATTTTCACAACGTGGTCCGACATCTCACACTGTATAGGGCTCTAAACCAATGTGTACACAAATGTGTATACGTTACGCCGTAGCCCGATGGTCAAAGTACGCCACAAGGACAGTTTGTGAGATCGAACCTTTGCTGCCACCCTGTGTTACTTCTTTCCCGGAACAAAAAAAAAATAGTGCTGTTAGTTTCTCTTAATGTGCCACGTGGCGGCAAATAAGTGAACCAGCCTGAACATTAAAAATTGTTTCTGAGGAAAGGCAATGGCTTGCATATCCCGTGCGGACACCCGAACTGCGGTGTAAGGAAGGAAGTAAGGAAGAAAGAGGTGCCGTAGTGAGGGATGCCGGAATAAGTTCTACCTGCCTGCTGATCAGAAGTCCAAGTAACGTACGTAGCAGGGGGAGAAAGCATTTGTTAAAATGTCCTGAACCCAAACCTTTCGGGAGAGTGTCCCCAACCCTTCAAGGTACATTTTACAACATTTCCGGCATAGCAGAGAGGCAACATTTCTTCGAAGTGCGCTGCGATTATCAGTGATTTCTTTGTTACACGCGAATTTAGGCACTAAATGTCATACATGGTTTTATATGCCAGTTGGCGAACGCAGTTGATGATATTCCTCGAAACAATAGCTTGCTAGCCGGTCCTCCGGCATTTTCATGCTGTCAGATTTGGACGCCATTAGGAAGAACCCCTGCTCCAACACTCCTTGTGGGCTTATTTGAGGAAACCTGGTATATTAATGTCACGGTTTCCAAAAATTGTGGCACTTTGTATAAAACATTAGGAATTGCTCTTTTGCATTGGAAAAACAACCAGATGGCTTTCTTGAGGTGTGAATATTTAAGCTGAGAGATTTTCTTTTGAGTCAAAACAAGGAGAGGACTATCACGAACCACCTCAGCTCGTTTGTGCCTACCCTTTCTTCCCGGTGTGCTGTTCTTTCAGTATGTCACATTATGAGCCCTTACGCACCAGTCAGCTTATAGTGATCAGTATTTTGTTCTAAATACCCACACCGAGTTTCATTGCTCCACGACTTGTCATTAAGGCGGGAGGCTGCTCTGTTGTTTGGCGTTTTCCTGTGAAATAAAACATACTAAAAAGCCTTGTCCCCTTCCGGGATTTGAACCTGGGACCTCCCGCAGCCGAAGCGAGAATCACGCCCCTAAACCAAAGGGCCGCCACCACCCTGTGCGACGCAAGCGTGCTTGGAGCGCCAAGTTTGCTCAAGAACAACATTCCTGATGTGGCGAAATTCGGAGGCCGTGGTTGTTTATGGATCTCCCGTGGATGGAAAAAGTACGAATTCAAAAAAAAAATAGACATCCTCCATGCTGCATATATATAGTTTCGGTTGGCTACTGCTTTCCATAATGTATGTCGTAAAGAGCGCCTCTTTTCCCTTCCCTTGCATGCTTAATAGTTTAACAAGGGCCTCGAATCACGCAGCCTTGATGCCATAGGTGGCATAAGAGGTCTCTCGCACAGCTTCCGCGCTCACCGTTCGACCACGTTCCTACGTGGCACTCGCGGTAATACAGGACGTACTACGTCCGTGCTATGCACGAGAGTAGCGCTGGTGGATACTCTCCAGGTTCACTTACGCTACGCATAAATACCCCCGAAAGCTGCAGATTGGACAGCCGTCGTTGTAGCTAAGTTGGTAGAGCACCGGACGCGAAATACGGAGGTCGTGGGTCCGGATCCCACCGGCGGCATGTAGTTGTTTTCCTTCTGCTTGTATTAATCTCTCGTTGATTAAAAGCTACGAATTAAAAGCAAGACATCCATGCTCCGTGGTTTCGGTGGCTGTTGGTTTCCGTCATGTATGCCATAACGAGCACCTCTTTTCCCTTCATTTGTATGCTTCACACAATACCATACCATACCATACTATACCATACCATACCATACAATACCATACCATATCATACCACACCATACCATACCATACCATACCATACCATACCATGCCATACAATACCATGTTGTATAATGCTCTAGGTGACGTTAAATTCGTAAATTATCGTAGAAAGAGCTTTTTTGAGCTCAGTGTCTAGGATTATATTATAGACTTGGATAGAGACGCACATCTATGAATAAACAAAGTTTGTAAAAGAGCAAGCGTATTGGATTTTTGTTTGTTTGCAACCGGTCCTAACTTAATCACACGCGAGGGGATTCCACTACCTCAATGTTGAAGTAAAAATGATATTTAATGAGACATTTATAAAGAAATTTACGCATATCTGTCTCCTTCAATGCTCCACGCTCCCTATTCGCGGTTTTGCAGAACCTAGGTTCCGAATTGAGGCTTCCTCGCCGTAAGTTCGACAACCAAACGCCGATCCTTAATGGGACCAGAAGTAGGATAACCACAGCTGTTTGGACAACGGCGAGTTAATCACGTGGTGACGAAGATGACGGCACAGAAGAGAAGGCAGAGTGAAACCTTTCACGGCGAGCCAGGGCGGAAGTGGAGTCGCCCCGGTTCGGGCGAGCCTTTCCATTAGGGAAATGTGGAGGACGGTGGACGCGCCATGGCGTGCGAGAAGTTGTGATCAGAGAAGGGCGTTGCACCCGTCCCATCCCAAAGAGTGCTCGGCAGCAGGCAGGCGCGTCTTTTCTCAATATGCGTAAGGCGTGCACGCCTTGACCGCTGAGCTGATCAGATCCTGAGCGCCCTAACATGAGCCCGCTGTCTAGCGCTGCAGGACAGCCCCTGTCACGCGTACACGACCGTCCGGTTATCGGCCCCATTTCTCACTGTTCATGGCTGAGGAAGATATTCTTTTTCTCCTCACTGACTTAATGTGCCTCCTACGCGTACTGCCTTTGGGCCGGAAGAAGGCAAGAACCTGGACAGGCACCACACTGAGGACATAGAATAGAATAGAAGGTGGACCAGATTAAGCAGGAGAGACACGCTGGCAGCTCTGCTATTTATTCACAGAATAACGACTACGTATGCGCAGGCACAACTGAAAAATAATACAACTGCCAAGTGATTTCGCCAGATATGATGGCTATAATAATGACACAGGTAATGTATTTATATATCACGGTGCGTCTAGGTGGAAACTAGTTACGCGTACCGTCTGATAGGCGGTCACCGAATTTCGGTGCACTGTCCAAGACGTGTTTACGGACCTCTGTTGACTCTAAGTCTGATGCTTTGGTTTTTTAATGGCTGGCGGCCTTGTAGTGGACCAAGTGTGCAGGCTCCGTTGCAGCGTTTTCGAGGGGGACAATTGGAAGAGAACCTTTAAGTTAAAGGCGACAAGGCCGCTGCGCAAATAAAAGAAACTATAGGATGGGCACGCTATTGCAGTGAGCGGATAAAGTGGCATCAAAAATTGATATTCTGTGCACGTAACCATTCTTGGCATGCGTACACGGGCGTGTTCTTTGTGCCAGAGGTAGTGGCCTCTATTTTTCGTCTTTGCAACCTAACCTTACCTCTTGGCCTCTTGAGCTGCTGGCGCAATGACCATTACTACATAGAGCCGTGAAACGTTGCGTGTCCGGTCAGCTGGCATGTCTGCGGCGACCAAGGCCCGCAGTAAGGAATGCGAACACTGACGGAACAACGCATAGCGTCCTACCTGGCAACTGCAGTGCACGAAACGTATGTCGCCAGGCTGCATCAGGCTGATGAAGAAAGCCTGACGGCGGGATTCTCATTAGCCACAGATCGGATCGGATCCTCCTGGAATCCTCTTTGCGTGTCGTTGACCAATGGTCGCGGTCCTCGAATGGCGGCCGATTCGATTAGCCGAGGTTTTGTCGCGCTGAGTTCTGAGCACATGGGGCAACAAGGAAAGCCGGAGTTGCCTTTGATGGCCAACCGCCCAAAAAGCGCCCTTCTCCTTGTCGGCGTTTTTGGCGGGCACTTACTACACCGCGTTGCTTGCTCCTTTTTTATTATACCTTTCTGATGCGTATAAGAAGCGACACTCCGCTGATTAACTTTTAGCGAGCCTTCGCGGCGGAAATTGGCCAAGAGCGCTGATACGAGCATCGAATTCATGTACGGCTGCACCTTCTTACAAGCACAGATGATAATCCCCGCTTGCGTAAATCATGCGAACCCATAGATATACAGGATAAAATTACACCAACGCGAAATAAAGGACAAGGACATTTGATACAGAGTATAAACGTACCGATCGGGCTGCCGTTTCAGAATGGTCTAGGTAAGTGGCTTGTCGCAAGTAGGAGCCACAGATTTAGGACATTTTTATTTTGTCTTGTTTTAAACCTCACTTGGAAGACAGACTAGAGCCGATTACAACATAGGCTTTTCTGTATAATGTACTTTTTTGGTAACAGTTTATCTAACAAAGCAGGTGAAACGCGTCAGTTCATTTTATTGGCTTTTATATAGGTGCTCTGCGTCCTTGGTTTTTGAGCGAGAATTCTTTGGTACTTACAGAAAACACAGGACTCTCCTTCGGACCTGGTAGATGTAAAAACACTTCTCAGCAAAAACTATATGGAAGTGTGCTTTCCTGAGGCCGGCTTTATCCCGCATCCACCACAAATATTTGTCAAGGAAACCTCCTTGATCAAGGATTCAACCTCTTTGCAAGTTAATTGCGATGTTATGTTTTGACTCTTCTCTTCCCCTCAGCCACACCGCGGCTACCGCTGAGCGCCAATCAAGCAAAATTGTTTTCTTCAGCTTCACAATAGGCTTGAGCTAATTAATCCACTGGCACACTTCGATGTCACTTGAATAGAGGAATGGGTGCACTGTCGCTGGTGGTCGGCAGACGTTCACAATCATTTGGCGATTCACAAATTCACCCGCATTTGCTTCTTGAGAACCAAAGCGTGTGGTGCACTTTTCAATTACTAGATCTCTGTTTTCGGCACCAGATCCTTCCAGGCTTACCGATTCGGCACTCTCAATGGCTGAGCACAACTCGGAGGCTTCCGACGCAGCACGCACGTGACGCTTCGCTAGAAGCTGTTGCTCGCACAGATTCCTAGCTTTACTTTTTGCTGATATTTTAAGCACAATTTGTTTTAGATAATGCGTGCATATCGTAGGCATGGTGTCGGGTTTTCGGACTCGGTTTATCGCGGGGAAGATCGCTGGTTACGCCGTTTACCGTGATACTGAACATGAGCTCTATAAAACTGTTCTCAAAATGTTTCTCCCATACCACAGCAGCTGATGTCCTAGATACACCTAGAAAATCACGAGTGCTCCCTCACAAATGTTTGGTCAACCTATGGGCTCACTCGAACTCATACTCATCGAGGTCCGGGCTCACTAGTCATGCGTAGTCAACCACACATAGCGACTCCCGTCTCACTCAGACTCACGAGTCATCTAGGCTCACTCACTCACCTCAACTCGCCGCTCAAATGGGCTCACTCATTCATCTGTACTCATAACTCATCTGGACCCACCCTTTTCGACTCACGACTCACCTGGGCTCACTCATTTCGACTTACGACTCACCTGCGCATCACTATTTCGGGCACAATTACACATTTCAACTCATAACTACCCAGACTCACCTTTACTCAGGACTCATAAAATCACACAAAGGACATATTAATCGTCTTTACGCTCAACAGCCCAAGTTACGTGCCTAAAATGCAAAAAACTGATGATACGATGAGCTCTTAACTGCAGGTAGACTGCTGCATCGGGCGAGGGAGTTGTCGAAACGCCTCCTCTCTGGATTGTCCGAAATCCGTTCCACCGCAACTTCCAGTGTGCTAGCGCGAGGTGCTCAGGAAAGTCCAGTGAACAATATGGCAGCGCCCAGGGCTCAGAGGCCTAGAGGCTTGTAGCTACTGCTCGCGGGTCGTAAATATCTCAGGCCGCTGCATGTGTTTTGGAACCAATTATAAAAAGAGCAAACGAATAACTGGGACAACCGCGATACAGCATGCCATAGGTAATATTCAACGAGACCAAGCGCGACGGCAAATCAACTTCTGTAGCATTTTAGCAATTTTCTAGAGTGCAACAGAAAATCACATTTAACGATACAATAAAATTGTTCTACATCGTCATCTCGATCAAAAGCTATTCAGTATAATTATGAGTGCTCAGGAAACTCGCGTTTATGAACGTAACAAACTCGTGCCCAATCGGCATCATTGTTTTACTTGGGGTCATGGGATTTCTCAACCTTAAATCATGAACTTTGATTTGACAGGCCCACTCTCTACCGGACTGAACACGACCGACTCTCACCGCGGCTCAGATAATGATCTGAATGTTAACCCGCATTCACGACTCGCACTCAATCTGAATGTGATTCCGGACTCACGACTGAGATCGTGATCTAAACACGAGTTCGGACTCACTCACAACACAGATCATGGTAACCTTGTGTCCGGGCTCACTCACGACTCGTATCGTGATCTCAAATTAGCCTGAGTGAGCCCGAGTGAGTCGACTCATGACAGAGTTCGCCGACCTATGCCTTCTGTTTTCTCTTTTGAAATTTTATTCCCATTCTGCTAGCATCAGGTGGTGCAGTAAACATGGAAGCACTCTCCTTGTTCAAGCGGTAAACCGTTTTTACACAGCGGCACAAAGCAAGTCTCTTGCGTCGTCTCTATGCCTTTGACATCTTTTTGTGCGGTCACATGTAGGCTCGTTTAGTGATGAGCACGCGAAAAGAACAGTCGGGAGCTCGGTCCATGATTTTACTACACTGTGAAAACACGCAGAACGGGTACACGCGTGCATAGAACGCGCGCACAAGACCGACGAGTTCACAGAACTACTGGGAGGAGCGAACGCGATGACTTGCATGTGCAAGCAGCCACACTGGACAACAAACACTGCACCTCGGCCGACAAAACATAAGCGCACAAGCAAGTTAATCGCGCACGCACAAGACCAGGTTGCTGCCTTCCGAAGCGAGAAAACCGCGTCGTCTGCTGTGGCAGCACCCTCCCGACAAGCAGCGTCCTCTGACGCCATCGGTGGGCTTTCATTGCAAACGGCGCCGTCCTCTCCCATTGAGCAGTGCTGGCGCTCGTCACACCAGCCAGTATATTCTAGGCACAATACCTGAGGTGTTACGGCTGTGATCACGTGATTTAGTCGCCATCTTCAAATCTGAGGGCGGACGGAGCAAATGTAAGTAGTCAAAGCTAACGCTCTTAAAAAAATCCTTCTGTCATTCGAGTGTTCCTGCTTCAGAATATTAATTTTCAGAAAGTGTGGGCCTACCACAACAAAGTGGGCTAGTCATATTAGCAACGCGGGCCTTTATTTACTTCTTGAACACTGGAGCGCCGCCGTGGTGGCTGAGTGGTTATGGTGCTCGGCCGCTGGCCCGAAAGACGTGGGTTCGATCCCGGCCGCGGCGGTAGAATTTCGATGGAGACGAAATTCTAGAGGCCCGTGTGCTGAGCGTTGTCAGTGCACGTTAAAAAACCCCAGGTGGTCGAAATTTCCGGAGCCCTTCACTACGGCGTCCTTCATAGCCTGAGTCGCTTTGGGACGTTAAACCCCCATAAACCAACCAACTTGAACACTGGAGCTGTGATGAAAGTCGACTCTGCGAAAAGAGAAAAAAAAATTCAGGAGAGAAAAAAAAGATGGAGGAAATGGAAAGAAGGAAATAAAGGAAGGAAGCAAAGCACAAGATGAGCGCCAAATACAAGAGAATTCAAAATAGCTCCCCCTGCCGCGAAAGTTTGAAACCGAGGGTGCCGGTTAGAAGGATATATGCAGGCGAAAAGAACGGAACGGTTAGGCAGCGGCGTAGTAAATAATAGCGGCGCATCGCTGCTGAGGCTTTTACGACGTGTCCGCTGGGCTCACTGTCACGACGCGCCCTCTTCTCTATAGAGGTGCAACTTGTCCTGCAAGCCGTCGAGACGATTAGACCAGCAGTCACCGGCGCAAGGAGGCCGGGAGCGTAAACGTACCCCCTAGCCAGAAGGGCAGCTGTGGTAGACCGAAAGCAGAAGTATATAAAAAAAAAAACGAGCAGTGCGGAAGCTTGCAAGAACAAGGAAGAGCCGCTCTCGAAGCAGTTCGAAGTTGTTTACTTGACTCCTCGCTGGAGAGGGTAAAACCCGTCGCGGAAGCGGTGCGGCGACCCTCTGTTTACGGCCCGGCGTTGGGCTATCCTGTTGACTGCTCTAGCCTTCATCGCCGTTCGCGATTTCCGTAGTAGGGAGGGTTTGGCTTTTGTTGAGTTTCCGGGAATGAAAATAGCAACGAAATGCTGTTCCAAGTCAAGGAATTGTCTTTGCTGTCGACGAGTTTGTTCCATGGTGTCCATAGGCCGGCGGTTCGACCTAAAGTAAATGAATGCTGTAGACAGACATGTTGTGTTTGATGGCACGTAGGCAACTAAGGCCATCATGCGCCAAGCACAAGGTACTGGAAATGTTTTTTGCTGAATTTTATAAAAGCGTGAAAAATTATTCCCGGTATAGAGGGCCTCAAACGTTAGTACTGCCAGAGTCCTAGCGAACATTGTTATACGTGTTGAACGTTGTGACGTCCAGAACTCGGTATACGCACAGTTTCTGCCGACTGAGCCACAAGCACTGAGGTGCTTTGGTGCGGCAGCAAACATTCTGTGAAGGTAACTGGAAATAAAGTTTTACTATTTTATTACTACGCGCATATAGCTACATCTACATCAGAGTGAGTGGTGATCGCGTTGGCAGTGAACAATCGCAACACGACAATATTTACTAATCGCGTCGAAACGGAGAACTGGGCAAGCCTCACGCACTGTACGCTTGACATGTGCTATCGGGGACAAAAAGTAACTCTGGCCGCCTCTGAGTTCCGTCAGGTGGCGCCCGCATGCAGTGCGGCATGCGGCACTTTGTGCGAAGGGTCAGGTACTTTGGTCCCCAAGCACATAAGATTGTCCGCATAGACAACCTTTGTGAATGTCCCGTTTGCAGACAATATATTTTTCCTCCACTGAGGTCAGAAATTATTTATGATGAAAATGGGGGCGCACACAAAACGGAGACACAGAAGGAAGACGACAGGACGAGCGTCTTTTTCACAACTGCATGGTTTATTTGGAAGGAAACGAACACTTAAATACAGAACGACACCAAAGGCAGCGGACGAAAACGTAGTTAACATTTCAGACTTTAAAAAGAAGCCAAAGCAGACGAAAAATTAAAACCTGCGCAGATAGCCCATTTCCTTCTTAGCGAGAGCGAAGGTTCGCTGACGCAGTTCCCATGCGAGGCTATGTGGAAGGCTTTTATCATCTCTCTGGTTCTTTGTTGCGGGTGACGACACAACACCTGAGTGGCCTCAAAGAAAGAACGACAAATATTGCATTCTCGGATATGGTCACTCACCCCTGATGAACAATAATTTTTGTGCTCTCTAAGGCGAATATTACACACCACTCGGTTTGGCCTATGTACGCTAATCCACAGAGGAAGGGAATTTTGTACACCACACCAGTTTCACGTCGCACAAATTTCACTTTATGCTACACTTTGCAGGAACGGGAACTGCTATCAACACTTTCCGCCTTTCTTGGCGGAAGAGGACAAAGTCTTCCTAACTTAGCCCAACTTTACGCCCTGCAGAAGTTATCAACTTTTCCATTTGTAGAAAACCGCCAGACTTCGGTGAACACAAAAAGTTTGGTTTATGGGGGTTTAACGTCCCAAAGCGACTCAGACTATGAGGGACGCCGTAGCGAAGGGCTCGAGAAATTTCGACCACCTGGGGTTCTTTAACGTGCACTGACATCGCACAGTACGCGGACCTCTAGAATTTCTCCTCCATCGAAATTCGAACCCGCGTCTTTCGGGCCAGCAGCCGAGCGCCTAACCACTCAGCCACCGCGGCGGCGCGAACACAAATAGTAGCGATGAGTGGACAATACCGTTTTTCGAAGCAATTACAAATTGTAGTCTTAACTCATAACCTTCGGCGCACATTGAATATTATTAATAGCAGTGCTGTCTAAAACAGATAAGAACTGCGGATATATTTTGTACAATTGTGAATAGTCATGTATTGCTTTGTTCCATTTATTTGTTCTGAATCTGAATCTATTTTCTTATGTTTGCAGAAATTATCTTTCTGTTATTTTATTTCTGTCTGGTTTACTGTACCATTTTTCCCCATTTATTGGCATTATTTTAGCGTTGCTTTTTCTGATCACAGTTGATACCTGTATGCCCTTTATTTCCTCCTCTCATTCCTTTTTTGAATTCATTGTGATGCATTTAGTTATTTTGTTTAGTATATGGTTGTATTTAGTTGTTGTCACGCTTGCTCTGTACGCTATACCTTGTAATGGTTTCCTGTACCTAATCAAGCTGCCCTTGTAGGTTTTATCCGGGAAACCATCCAGAAATATTTGGTACAACAAAAAGAAGTGAAATGAAATGTAAATAGGACGTGGGTATATAGCCAAAGCCAAAGTCAAACTACCGCGCAGTTAGGCTTGATGTAATATTTGCTCGAATTGCGCTGCTCATTTTGGGGTCGTTAAGTCAATGACCAGTTATGTTCCATTCGCAGAATTTTCCCTTTTATCAGAGAATATTAGTAGTAAACTTTAGCGTAAAGGGAATTTTTGCGTGGTTCCAGGGAACTTTAAGAAAAAGAATTGTCTCAATTTTCCCGAATTACCGGAGTTTTCAAGCGGCTTGCAGAGAAAAAGAGATTGCAATGTGCATTCCTAGGCCTAACTGAGGAATTTTTCGGCTTCGGCATTGAGCATCACTGTCAGCGGCTGTTGGAGCTCTCATAATCATATGATTTCCCTCCTATGACAGCCTCGCCGTTCTCTGAATGATGTGAACAATTCATGTCATCTGCGATTACACACCGCCGGCGGAATTAGAAGACCTCTACTCCATACCTGGTCAGCGTCTCTCATAGCCTGAGTCGCTTTGGGACGTTAAACTCCCATAAACCAAACCAAACCATACCTGGTCAAGCCTTTCTGTAGTGGTTTTCAGCCTGCCTGCCATTTTCAAAATGGGACAGTGCAGAGGGGAGCTACGCAAGCTCCGGCGTTATTCACTTCACAGGCGCTTATCCTCGTTTCGTTACAGGTCTTTACCGACTTTTGCTGTTCTTACTTCAATTCCGGTATGAAGCACAATTCTAATACTGGCTTCTCATTTCCGTCCCATTTTCAAAGCATGTGCTGGCTGTCTTGCAGTAGCGTTTTTTTTTTCTGACGCGGAAGCATCACTATTTTCATTACGAGAAAAACCGGCGGTGTGTGTTAGTGCGTTAGAGTATCAGTGTGCGTACTCGCAGACGGTGCAGAAAATTGCGGCGATGGCAAGAAAAATAAGGTGACATCCTCAAGCGGCCGTAGGACGCACACAGCACCTGGGCCATGGAGCCTGGGCCGAAACACCTCCTTGTACGCAATAAATGTTTAGCGCCACCACCACCGCCACCACCACAGCAAACAGAGTACCGTCACTTCACAGTACTTCATGTACATTTCCTTCGTCTATACTATATAACACCGCTGGGTCACCTCAAAGTGGCGCCAGTTTTCCCCATTACATTTATACCAAAATTGTGAGTACAACCCTTTGTCGTACAGCGTTCCGGGTGGTGTCGTACAATTTCTCGTTGCATCTATCTCATACGTGCTATTCAAGTTGGAGGTTAGCTTGCGACAGGGACTCGAACCGACGACATATGCACCTTCAATTGTATGCCTTCTCAGGCTATTTATCTCTTCCCTTAAGGCGCGGTTGAGGGGTACACGGAAATGTGAGACAGTTACCGCGCCACTTCCTGTACTCGAATACTAATTTTGGTATCAAAATTGCCATGCAACAGTTCGTGACACAACGTTGCAGGTGGTGTCATAGATGTCTCGTTGCATATAGCATACGTCTCTCAGTTTGGTGGCTAGCTCGTGACATGTGTCCGCACCAAATGCCCGAGTTTTTCACTCAGACTTTTGTGGATCCAGCGTTTCTGGAATTAGCGTTCGGAGGTGCGTCTCCGAGGTAGTTCGCTTACGATGACATACCGATCATTTTGCCTTCACAGCACGTAAGCAGTCTTAAGTGTCATCTCATTTCTTTTCCTACTGCATTTAGGTTGTTCTGAAAGTGCAAGCTGTCCACATGGCCGGCATTCTGCTTGCGTTGTTCTAAAAAAAACACAATTAAGCTAAATAAGCCTTCTTATGTGCAATTTTCGCTCAGGTAACTCGGTTTGAACGAGTACTACTGTTAAGCTTTTCAGACTTCACGACCTGTATAACCGCTCTAAGAAGACGAATGGCGAAACAACTCACCAGCATACTTTGCGTTCTGAGACCGTTTCAATCTGCTAGTCGCGCTTCAAGTGGAATGGAGCGCCCCCGTTTTTTTTTTTCTATCGGTTCTAACAAACGCCACTTCATGTTTCACTCAAACAGAGCCTGACCTTGACCTTAATTCACTCCTAGCTAGGCGCTTCTTTCCGCGCTGAGAAACTGCTGCCCGTAATGTAAGTGCCCTCCTGAACGGCTTTGCGTCACCAAGTGGAGTTGGCCACGCGTTACTCGGAAGCTTGAGTGCCAGTGAGCAGAAGTTAGCTTCATCATTATGCTCGAAACGGGACGGAGGTGGCGATGTAGCGGGAAGCCGAGAGATGCCGGCTATCAGCACGTCTCAATTGGGCAGTCCACTTGCGAAACGGCTAGCGAGGAGCGCAGAGCATGTCAAGTATCGTGCGCTGCCTGCTATAAATTTACTCTCCGCCTCTTTTTGATGCCTGCGATGGGGACCCCTGTCAACCTGCAGCCGGAGAGTGCTTTTCAGGCGGACCTTTGCACCTGGGGAACTCCAGCTGCGTGGGCCTTCGGCATGTCTTCTTGGTCCCTCGCGGAAAACAACGATCGATACAGCCAGGTCATCAGCCGGCCCCAGCAGAAGCAATAACAAGGTAGACCACATGCAGTGAAGCAATACGAAGAAAGCTCCAGAACAAACGATGAGGCCACGCGCGTTTATCTGCGCTCGCTTACGCTAGCCTACTTATGCACTTGGTCATGCGCATCGGGACAAAGTAAAACGTGAGTTAATGGAATAACCGCAACTTTGGCTGATGGCGCGTTGAAGCTTTTTGTCACACGAAGAAAACTAGAGTGTGTAGGAGGGCGAGAGGTCATTTAAGTAACTTTTAATATGGCGAACACAACGAAATGCTTTTGAAATACGGATATCCGACTGAAGAGCCCTCTAAACCATAGACTGAAAAAGATGGAAAAGCGCGACTGATTCTATTATGTAAATACATTTGCAAGTCAGGAGGCGCTTGGGGCACTTGTTAAGTCCAGTGTGCAGAGTGCAACCCGCCTTGTGCAGTCACCAAGACACACTTGGTTATCTGCCAACGTGGACAGGAAGTATCGCACGTGTCGAGCTTGCCTTGCACATTTACTAGTGCACTCATTTAAAGAAAACAGTTCTTTTCAGCCACCCTCAATAAGAACCGTTTTGCGATAAACGCCGACTCGCCCTGAATATCGTCTTCTGATATTAGAAAAATCTGCCTGGGCCGTGGACGCACTCTTCAAGGGAAGGCAGAGATTGTGTCTGAGAATCAATCAATCAATTAACCAACCGATCAATCAAGCAATAAATAAATCAATCAATTAACCACCCGATCAATCAATCAATTAACCAACCGATCCATCGATGAATCAATCAATCAATTAACAAACCGATCCATCGATGAATCAATCAATCAATTAACCAACCGATCCATCGATGAATCAGTCAATCAATTAACCAACCGATTCATCGATGAATCTAAAGATATGAGAGTAAATAATTGTTAAACACGAATTCATTTCTACCAGACCAAATGAGATAATGAGGTTGAGGAGGGCTCGAAGAAAAGAAACATCCACGTGGCTATCCTTGACCCCTATTTACATGGCATAAAGCGCCAAAGAAACTTGTAGGTAGTGTTTCGCATAACAGGATGAGTAATTTATGTAAACATTTGCTAATATTGCGGGACATAAAAAATTCTCGGCCAACGCTGCCTCAGTGTTCGACTTATTAAGACCGTTAGCTACGGGATCCTCAAATGTTTACATCGGTGTGCTCAGAAAACGTGAAGACCAAATCCAAACATCTGCGGACTGTTTCTTTTCCAGAAACATTCCTTCTAAGACACATGCAGCGCCGTCTACCTCGTGGATTTTGCACTACTATAGCGATTTACAGCCACCTTAGCTACACCCAGTACATTTTCTCGTTATATCAGTTAATAAATATTTTAAACGTGTGGATCACAACACAACAAATCGTTTGACATCATCCAGAACCCCTTATGGAGGGTTATGGTTATGGAGGGTTGAACTATATTGTAGCTTTTGTATGCGTGACGTGATCTCGTGCGCACATGTGACGTCGACCGTGTTTCGATTGCTGTAACCGAAGCTGAAATTGCTTCAAGTAATAAATTCAATTATAAGTTAGGTGCGCTGCGCATAGGTGGATTTTGCGTGGTGATTCATGTTCATTAATGTTTCTTACATGTATCACTCAGAAAGAATACGCTACTAAAATTTTGTCGTCTCCACCATTTTACAGAGCTTCCCGCGTCATCCGGTTCACCCAGCTTTCGCGGGGCGGTTTGTATGTCATGATGGTTCGAGCGCGTGTCTACGCGTCCGTGGAACATGAAGCCTAGAAATTTCAGTCGCGAAAAGGAAATATTCCAAAATTGGGTTTTCCCTGCACTTTCTTGCGGTACTTTCTTATGTACACAGTATTCATCCTGACTGTAATATATTCCGTTTGTTTTGTCTTTTTCACCGCGCCGGTGATTGACACTACGACAGCCCACTCGACCACAAGAGAACTCCTTAAACAAAGTTATTGCAAACGCAGCGTAGAGCCGGTACATACTTGGCAAGTGGTATTTTGCCAGACACGACGAACCTATGCACATCGGATGCATTCACTGCCAAGAACACTGTCGAGCAGATCTACATCTTGTATGGACTTGCGCATCTTTCTCGCGAGTGAGACACAAAATTCAGCGCATACGACATGACGACACGGCCACCCTAGCAGACCAGATCCGATCGACCGCCGCAGCACAATATGCCATCGCGGCTTACGGTATAATGAGAGCTGCCCGCCTGCTTCCAGTAGTGTAAGAGAGGTTGACGGACTTACAATGCGCAGATCTGAAGGCTATGAAGACGACCGACTAGAAGTTGGTCTATACATCTAGACCCCCATCCCTCCTCCTAATTCCCCAACAGCGGCCGTGTGCCATTCCTCCCTTGCAATAATGGCTTCATTCATTCATTCATTCATTCATTCATTCATTCATTCATTCATTCATTCATTCATTCATTCATTCACCTTTGTTGTCAATGCGATTACGTTTTTTTTTCTCTGATGAGCGCTTACTGCCCGTGTGTGTTGTATTTCTGGAACATTCGCGTCTTCGCGGACAACCTGGGGACATTGTGTTTTCTGGTGTATTGTAGCATGGCACTGTTAATACATGACTGCTGCTAGAGCTCTACGTCGACTCATCAGTTTTCATCAGTCATTTCACAATAAATATTCCGGGAAAAGGCTGCAGAAATCGTTGTCAGCTTCAACAATTACAACTAAGTTTTTTTCTTTCGAAAACCTAATGCGCCTTCATGTATCACGCGCGGAAGAAAATGAACTGAAGGAACTTTTGAGGGGCTCTGACTATTGTGAGCGCTAAGTTTGGTAATATCCAAATGCTAAATGTTAAGTCCGCAAGATGTCCGAGGAGCACTTCGTCCCTTCAATTATTTTTACAGAAACATTACTGGGTGACTACGACCACTGATTGTAGGCGCGCGAGTGAATTATTCTGAAACAGAGGTTCCCACACAGCAGACCGCTGCTTAGATGTTGTCGCCGACCGAACGCGAAAATGCTTTTCGTCACGTTGTTTCTTCGTAACTCTCAGTGATGACTTTATCGTGATTAACTTCCTGCATCTCTAGAGGTAGTAATCTTTCTTGTAAGGCGAAAGCGACTCTACGTCGAATTAGCATACAAGAATGCAGCTTTTTACTCCAAAATGTCATTGAAATTGCGTAACGAAGGCAAGACCCACTTGCACCGCGCAGCACGTAACCAGATAAACCGGACGAAAATAAGCAACTGCACCCTTTGCCTAAGACTGCTAGATGTCAAGGATACGCACGCACGCACGCACGCACGCACGCATGTGCACGCTCCGCGAGCTCCAGTTGATAATCTTCTTGACAGCCCGCCACCATAATTGTTCTTCTCTTGGCCCAAATTACGAGCTTGATGTATATTCTAAGCGTGGATATGCAGTATTTTGGCGTTGTATGGTATGCAACTGCGCGATCTTGTGGCGGCGGTGCGTTTATGCCTGAAGCCCATGCGGGGTTAAAAACGCCTTGCATCGCCGAGGCTGTTGAGGGAGAGGCCTTTATCGACGAGAGCTGAACCACACTCGTGGATAAAATGAACAAGGAGGGCTCCTGTCAAGCAATACCGCACTGTGTGGTCTATGTAAAAAAAAAAAAAAGCCGGGTATGTAAATACACCGCCGGTTACAGTGTCAAACTTCTGGGCCTCCCCTATCCGCCGACCTCTGCTGTGCAGATAGATGATCAGGGTTCCTTGGCACTCCCGCGCACCCGGACGTTATAGCCGGCTCGCAGAGGTTCTGACATTAACGATGAACACAGAGCGTTGGGCAAAGAAGGCACAACGAGAAAGAACCCATTCCGTTCAATCAATGGTGGGGGAGGGCGCTGTGCGGAAAAGCCATAATAAGAGAAGTTGATGTCCCGCAAATGGGGTCGCGTTTGGAGGCTGTCATATCTTTCTTTATTATGATTTGCTGTTTCCCGCGAGTCGCATCCACCTCGTAAAATTCTTCCGAGGGCAGCTGTTGGGTGGTAGCTTTTTGACGAAGCGGCTTTCCAATTTACCGCAGTGCAGCGATTTTCGATAGCGCTGCCACAGCGAATAGACGCACTTTAAAAGTATGCAAAATGGTTTGAATGTTTAGCGCGAACTTTCCCGCCATCAGATTGTTCTTGCCTGCAGTGTTTACAGCCGAAAGTGCACCTTATGTCAGCAATGTTGCCACTTTAAAGCGAAGTTTAACTTGCAGGCCGTGTTGGTAATATAAGCAAGAGATAGCTGAAATCTGATATTTATTTACAACGTGTGATCTTATATGACATAAATGAATGCTATGAATCTACTTGTTTAAATCCACATACAAATGTATGCGTGTCATATAGAGGGGATTCCAAGAGAAGGCAGGCGTAGTAAGGGGCGCTAGAAAGTTAGGTGGGCGGATGAGATTATGAAGTTTGCGGGAATACGGTGGCCGCTGCTGGTACAGGACAGGGTTAATTGGAGAGACATGGGAGAGACCTTTGCCCTGCAGTGGACGTATTGAGGTTGCTGTTGCTGCTGATGATGATGAGTTTGTTTATAGTATTATTTTATCGAGTTGCTTTTTCTCTATAGGGCTGTCTAAATTTATTTCTAACGCGGTGTTCATCATGAAAAGTTGGCTCTAAGAGTTACACTTGCTTTGACGCACGCATTTTTTAAACGAAAACTTCTTATATTATTCGTATACCTACTAGCGTTTTAGCAGCACTCAATTGGCTACAGAGTAATTTGAGCCACCTATAATAATAAAATCTACTACCATGTTCATGCCATATTCAACCACCATCGGTTGTGGTATTTGCAAGTAAAAACATTTCTGAATCTATTTCACGTTTTTTCCCGCCTCTCTGCATCCATCGTCATCAGGCTGGCTACTCCCACTGCAGGGCAAAGGCCTCTTCTATGTCTCTCCAATTAACCTTGTCCTTTGCCAGCTGCGCCCACCCTATGCCTGCAAACTTCTTAATCTCATCCTCCCACCTAACCTTTTGCCTCCCTTTGCCACGCTTCCCGTGCTTTGTAGTCCGCTCCGTTACCCTTAAGGACCAGTGCTTATCTTGCTTTCTCATTACATGCCTTTCCCAAGCCCATTTCTTCCTCGTGATTTCGACTAGGATGTCATTAACCCGCGTTTGTACCCTCACCCACTCTGCCGGTCTCTTACTGTCCCACCTATCATTTTTCTTTCCATGGCTCGCTGCGTTGTCGTTAACTTAAGCTTAACCCTTTTCGCTAGCCTCCACGTTTCTGGCAAGATATAGCTGCCGTATACTTTTTTCTTGAGTGATATTGGTGAACTGCCATTGATGATGTGAGAGGACCTGTCATATGCGCTGCACCCAATTCTTATTGTTCTAGTGACTTCTCTTCTAGTTGCTTCTTTTTGTTTTGTAAGCACGCCTGCCTGAACACAAAAAAAAATTTGAAAATTGGTTTTTCAGGAAAGGAAATGACGCAGTAACTGTCTCACATATCTCAATGGACATCCGAAACGCACCGTAAGGGACGGGATGAGCCTTATCATTACCGTGTAATGTTCTGAAATAAATAAAATTAAGAAAGAAACAAATGTTTCTGCTCTGATGTCGCGTGGGGGGTGATGTAAGAGCAAGTGACGAAACATACATCCTTCAAATCGGCCGTTGTCTAGGTTTCGTGTATCATCGCAAATCGCTTTTCCCTCACCACGTTGCGCGGGAAGGCGGGCGTCATGGAGGGTGGCGCTTCAACGCAAAAGAAGGCGCCGTCTTGCAGACACGCGATGCGGATCAGATGCGCAGGCGGCACCGTGCGTCACACGCTGGCCCGGCAACCCCAGCGGCCGGGTAATAACCCAGATTGCGCGGGTTCGCTCGACCGTTACAACACGACGTACTCTTCGCCGCGCGGGTACGGCGTCGGCGCCCGCCTCTTCCCTGTTCAGGATGGCTGTTGATTTTCTCGGCCATACTTAGTCTTTTCTTGTTTATCCGCATTCTCTGTTCAGTTTTCGCCTTGTTGATTCGCGCACCGCCGTACTTGCTGTGACTCGGATCAAATTACTAAGTAGAAAAACTCGTCGGACACGAGCACAGTTCGTTAACTTCACTGAGTGCCTGCTAGTGCACTGGTTGGGTGCCTCTGTGAGAGGAAGACAGACAGAGAGAATGTGCGTACATGTTTGCTTAAAAGGTCTCTCTTGCGTTTTGCGTGAATGGCTGTAGATTGGTGGCATCCCTCCGTCTTTGAGCCCTGTCCCGTCTTTTCTACTTTCGGTGTTGCGGGCTTCCATCCCTGTTGGCGGCGCGTGTGTCGCTCGGCTACAACAGCGGTCGTAAAGATAGCAGACTGTTTCTTCTCGACCAACAAGCGGGGCACCCAGTTGCCAACGCCGGGCTGACCTACGCCGGATGCGTGCAAGCGTAGCGCACGGAGGCAAAGTAAGCGCACATTCCTAATCAACGGAATGAGTCGGCGCATCTCCGAAGCAAATGTATAACGGGGAGCGGTTGAAAATATGGAGTTTTGCGCCAGACTGCTGAAGAAGAAGAGCACTTCTCTGCTGTTTTCGGGTTTCAGACTGCCTTCGCGTTTATTCTTCTTTGTCTTGCTGAGATGGCGTTGAAGTAGCATGCTCAGAACTGCAGGAACTGCACACGCCAGACAATTCGTATGAGCAAAGTATGGTTGTATATAAGTCTCGGCGAAACCGGAACGTTGATCTCAAGTTTGCAAAACGAGTGAAGTCTCTCCTCGACATTTCTTAAGCCGCCGTGGTGGCTCAGTGGTTATGGCACTCGGCTAATGACCCGAACGACGCGGGCTCGATCCCGGTCGAGCCGTTGGCAATTCGATGAAGGCGAAAAGGTTAGAGAATCGTGTACTGTGCGATATCAGTGCACGTTAAAGAACTTCGGGTGGTCGAAATTATCCGGAGCCATCGACTACAGCGCCCCTCACAGCCTGATTTGCTTTTATACGTTAAACCCTATAAGACCATGAAACCGTCCTCGACATTTCCACTCACAGAACTACCTACCGCTCATAGGGTAACTCCTGAGGATTGCTCGGCATTGTATTGATCGCAAAATATGCTTGTTACACGACAGCGCATACAGCTCGTTCGGTCGAAAAGACGTCAGCGTCCTAGTAGTAGTCCCAGTTGTCGGCACAGCGCGTCGGAAATATTCGGGCGATGTGTAAAAAATCAGATGGCACGCACACTCAATGAATAAAAAAAAAACGAGGTCTAAGCCGGGAATCGAACCAGGGGGGCCTTTGGCGTTCGAAACGGGGACCCTGCTACTTCGCCACGGCGGCTCGAGGTTGAATAAAGGCGCGTCTAATGAATGCACGCGTTTCTTAGAAACGTATCTTCGAGATCTGTATTGAGGTGTACATGAGTAATTATTAGCATGTAAATTACAGATTTCGGAATTAAGCGAGTACCATGCGTTTCCGGTAAGTTTCATCCGTGCTTGGCTTGCAGTCATAGCGCCATCCTGTGGCACCCACTGAAACCCCCTTAGCACGAAAAGTAGTACATTTACGAGAATGACATTGTTCGGCCATAGATATGCTGAGCAATATCAGTGGTCAAAGCAGATGCTATTTTATATCACGGAGTTGCGGCGTTTACATGACCGTACATCTGCTCGCATTTCCATAAACTCTTACGCATGGTTTACGTTCGGAGGAAATACACTTGTGGTGATTTTCCCTTTCAGCTGGTGAAGCACTAACGACAATCACAAGAGAGAAGAACTAGAGAGGTTAGATACCAAATGGTTTAAATTAGCATGGTATTCTTCAACAGTGTTATGGAGAATTGAGACAACGAAAAGTGAGATCAATTTAGGAAAAAAAAAAGTTTTTATTTGCTTGTTCTCCAGGCAATACCTGTCCAAAAACGTAGCTGCGTCTGCAAAGCCTATTATTATTACTTATCTGGGTGTTTATTTTTACCAAAACCAAAGCGTTTTTTGCCTGAAAACAAAAAAGACACTTCTAGACGAAATCAAATTTCTAATTACCATGCATTTTCGATTTTTTTATTCGCAACTTTATTTTGAAAAACGAACACACGCAGCTGTTCGGACCTTAGTAATTATGTATAGTGAAGGGCCGAAATGCAAAATAAACAAAGCTGAAAGGGCAAACCTTATAACAATGAGATACAAACAGATGCAAGCCCTTATGTCAAAACAGTGCAAATTTTTGCGTGCTAGTTGCAACAAAGAGGCCAACAATTGCACAAATCAGACCGAAGAAATGTTCATGAGATGCATGAGTTGCAAAAGCGACACTCACAGCTAAGAGGTGGCGCCAAGAAAAAAACCGCCTACAAGGGCGTTTCTACACTAAACTGTTCGTGTTTACATCATATATCAAATTTTTAAATCGTTCATTATCTTCCATGGCCTACTTGTGCTACATCATGCAGCTGCCTTTTATATCACGTGCCTTTCGTGACGTCATTGTAAGTATGGGAATAGATAAGATTTAAAAGGCTCAAATATGCATAGAATTACAGTAACAGGCTCAGTAATCTCAATTTATATTTGCCAAATGAAAACAAAAAAATTCAGTGGTAGGTTAAGCATCAGCTCGCTTCGACCATCATCAAGTGTTAAAAATAGCGACCTCCATTTGCTGACCAATAAAATAAAAAAAGCGAAAAAAGCATTCGCTTAAGGGGACACTGAGGAGAAATTCAAGCTGGCTTGTATAGATATAATACCAGCTCCGAAATGCTGGAACGCCACTCTTTCCGAAAACAAAGCTCTTGTAAGGTCGAAAAGAGCAAAAACTACAATACCGGTATAGCCGCCACAGGCGAATCTCACAAGTACAAGCATGATAATGAAATAGGAGAACAGACGCTATAGAGATCTCTGAGGCTGACAAAGGTGAATGAAGGTTGCGTGTTTGATCGATATTAAATTATATGAGTTTGGTTTGAAACCTCCAGTGCACTTTTATCACACGAGGAAGACGGAAAAGAGACAACCTGAATGTTGGAAGTCAAAGAAAACCTGCAATTGGCGGCGCAACAGGCGGCCAGCTGAGTTTCGGCATGTTTTGGGGTGCTTCGCGGCTATGCGTTCTTGGTGTCCGCATGGTTTCGTTATGCGCCTCGACTTACAAGGTCGGAGCACCAGTGTATCTCCAAGTGCCTCTATAAGTGCTCCTCGGACGAAGTTCGTGCAACGGCATGCAACTCGGACAAGGAGAAAGAGCTGTGTGTAGCCCTATGTTCAACGCGCCTCCACGCTAGCAAACGCACCGCCCGGCGCGTTCGCATCGTCAACGTATCAAGACGCTGGGCTGCATAACCAGTCCTACAAGGACTAATATTACAGAATTTAAATATGCGCGCACCTACCAGTCGCCACACGCCAGTCGTGACGGTGGCTCGGCGGTGACAGCGACGCTGCCGACTCCTGGGCGCTATGAATTTAGACCCGCTGCCTCAGCCATCAAAAGCATCCCACGCTGTGTAGGGTTGGGGTTGCCGAATGCAGGCAGCAGCTCTTTGCGAGAACTTCGTTGTCGGAATCGGGTTCCATCGTAACGTTGGTGCAAACGCAAACGAAGCGAGGACGGCTGATAGAGGGTTTCAATGTCCGGCCGGCAATAGTTTTCATTTCGGCTGCTCCTGGGCGGGAGCACGCGCTTGTGACCAGCAATCACGGAGTCCTCGCTTCAGTTTCCGCCGCTTTATTTCATTGTTCTCATATTTCGTCACCAGGGAGTCAAAAGTTTGAATCGTAACGCGACAGCGGTAATGAGCTCGTGCCGCAGAAAGGCAGGTGTCGGCGTTGTCGGCGTCGTAACACGAAAACCTCGGAATAGAGAGACGGGGAATCGAAACAAGGTCTTTCAGATAGCGAGGCGAGCACGCGCAAAACACGCTATGGATGCTCGTTGGTTCGAATTGAATAAAAGTGGACATAGTGAATGCGTCGTGGTATTTGACATTGTGAAGTGCCCTTGTGTACTGATGCCTACATGAGTAATTTTGAGTGTCCGAATTTTGAAACGGGGCCCGATAACAATCGCGTTCTACTCTATAGAGCATTTAAACTGACTTCCATGATGGATAGATGGATGGATAGAAGGTAGGAGCGTCCCTTTTGAAACGGGGTGGTGGCAGTTGCCACCATGCTAATCTTTTTTTATTTATTTTTGTTTAACCGAGTTAAGTTACTAAAATTCGCTATTTTCTTTAAATACGTCTTCCTAGACTTCTACCCTTGTGTCACCTCTCTACTTTTGAGCCACCAATCTTCCAATCGCTTTTTCCTAATTTCCACCGCAGATTTATTTGCATGACCAGTGTTAGCTCTAAACCCCAGGGTTTCAGGAATAGTGACTGTGCCTTCATCGACATCGGAATGGACACAATCACCTTTGAGTATGAGGTGCTCAACTAATTCTACAGATTTACCACTCACAGTACATGTGTCATCTTCTTCGTTAAATTTCTTTTTGTAGCTGCGTGTTCTAAGACACCCTGACCTAGCTTCAAAGAGTAGGGTACTTACTGCCTCTTGAGTTATCATAGAACGCTTCCTTCCTGATCTGCCTTTTTCATTATCGATATAGTGCTACACTATGCTTCTTTTCCATTGAATTAATCGAATTTTTACCTTCAGCGTTATTAACCTGTTTTTTTTTTCGGCATTGTAAGTCAACGCTCTTTCTGTATAATTATTTAAATACCTTAGCTGCCCACCTGTTATCGCCCAATTTCCTCAGGCGTTCTTCATATAGTATTTTACTCTGAGCTGCCCGTGCTTCGAACGATGCCCAGCTCATGTCCACCTGTACTGCCTCGTTTGTGGTTTTAATTCCCGTGGGAACCTTGCGCTAATCTTCCAACAGCCCTCTGATTTACTTCTAATCGCGACTGAACTGCTGCCCTTAAGTACAGAACCGCATTCCCGAAAGTAAGCCGCCGGCACCATTTTTCCTTTCCATGCATATTAAGAGGCGCAAACTGATTAGACTTCGGTGCAGAAATGCAATGCTATAGTCGTGAAGCCGATCCGTCGCCAAACTGTCTATCTCTTTCGCCCCTGTATCTGACCGCAGTAAACTTGTGGAAACCTATGCCGCTGCCTTCTTCCTGCCTTGCGGCTCAACTACCCGATCTACAGTTTATCGGCTTGCCGCAAATTATGTTCAAAAACCCGCAAAACCTTGCACACCGATTGCGGATGGTCCCGTATTTTGCCTACGCAATGAAAGTCACTGCTGATGCCAGCACCGCTCGCATCTCCCTGACGTCACGGCCAGACGCTTGTGTATAGAAATACCGCCGCCAAGACCGGTGTCTCTATTTAGAAAAAAAATCCCATAACCAGGGATTCGAAGAATATCAGGATCACTTGTAGACCACGTTTCTCTAATCAAGATGGGGTCAATAGACACTGTTGGTGGAAAGTCTCAAAATATGCTTTCTTGCATATGAAAGATCGACAATTAACATGAAGACATTTGAATGAACGCAACTTTACGCGTTTACATGTGTCTCCAGTCTATTTTTTTTATTCCCGTTTCTGTATTCTTATTTCTTTCCATATAAGTCATGAGTGCTCCACTTTATATCAGCGGCTGACTCCTTGGCCTCCACCGTCGCGTCTGCTTTCCTGTCCTGCTGAGCGGCCCGCTTTGACCGTCCATTATCACGTACCGTACCGTGGTCACCAGTTCGAGTCGTCCCCCTTCGCCGAACTCCTTCGCTTTCTCGGCACGACTCGCCTGCGCGCCACCGCCTGCCACCCCTAGACCGATGGCCGGGTCGAACGGTTTCACCGCCACCTCAAGGAGGCCCTCACCGCCCATGAGTCGCCAACGCCGTGGGCTCAGTGCTTGTATATCGCCTGAAGGCACAGTATACGCTGCGCCTTCAAATAAGACTTCTGCTGTTCCACGGCTGAACATGTTCATGGCACTTCCTTACTCCTCCCGACTGACTTCTTCGACCCTTCACCCTACCCTCCCCGCCCAACCGACTGTATGCAGCTTCTTCGCGAATTATTCCGCAACCATCGCCCTCGACCGCCGCACCTTGGGCCCCCTCGTCAAACTTTCATCTCCTCGGAACTCAGGACGGCTACCCATGTTTTTGTGCCGCACGACTGCCACCGCGCCGCACTCTTCAGCCGCAATACCGCGAGCCGTTCCGTGTTCTGGATCGGCGTCCCCACTCACACATCATAGATATGGACGGTTCGCCCGATACTATTGCTTTGGAACGGCTCAAGCCCTCCTCAACGACAACGTCTCTCTTTCCACCACCACTGGTCTGTACGCCACTACCTTGGCACCACGGTGCACTTCTCACTATCTGCAGGTATAGGCTTAGCGCGAGGCAAACGAGGACAATTGAGAGAGGGACACAGAACAAACGAACGCTCGTCCTGTGTCCCTCTTTTGTCCTCGTTTGTCTTGCACTAAGCCTATCTGCAAATCATGGATCACCAACTGGCCCAAAACTCCAATTTGCTAAAGTTCATACCTCTCACTCCTCGCTTGGGGTGGAACCCTGTAACAGCGCCCTCTCTGGATGATTGGAGCGGCCGAAAAAGATGAAGTGATACGAGCCGCGTGCTAGAGCGCTCGGGCTCCGAGATGGTACTCGGACGATGACGAGGGATTAAAAAAACTTGTTCTTGAGTCTACAACTGACTGGTTCGGGTCCTTCCTTCCGACGGCGCTCTACAAGGTGCTGATTTCAAGTTCCTCGATCCCTAAAACTTGTCCAAAATTTGTGGTTGCAAATGTTGTGTTTATTGTCCTCTGTTTTTGAGAAATGTAAATTTAATGCAGACGTCTTTGTGAACTTTGTTTATTACTTTACACAGACATCTTCAGTTTCTTTTTAATTGAATAACCTTCACATGTCATAGTTAAGAAGCCATTTAAATGCTGCTGGTGTTAATATTTCAGTTATGCGTGTGGCTTAGTAACTGACATACTTGTCATAATCCAGTGCTGTTTGTAACGGCGCTCTGTGTAATTCAATGTTATCGATTCAGTGTTATCGTTCCAGTGGAACGAACGGACTTTGCATGCACAAGTGAAACTGTGAACACAGCGTTTTGAGCACATGCTAGTTGCAATCCTTTTGTAAAGTGCTTTAAGAGTGGAGTGACAAAGTAGTGGCCAACAATATTACAGCATAACTTTGCACTATCTACGTAAAATCTAAGAACTTTGTATTTGCTCTAAAATGAAACCACTGAGCACAAGCTATAACCCAAGTTTTTTTGTGACCCTTAATGTGAATCCTTTCGTTCTTATATTGCGATTTTGAGGACTCGTAGACTGGATGAAAATGGCACTCGGAAGATATTTTAAAAGTGCGAGTGGACCACGGCATCCGAAATTTTCTTTAAAAAGCTCCATTAACAACTGCAAATACATCTGGCAGAAATGAACAGATTTTAAACATACAATATACAAGAGTATTATTTTAAAAAATCCTAATGGCAGAGAGATAGCAAACGATATTTGCCTAATGCGGAGCTGCCCGCAGGTGGCTTTCTTGTGCACTGTTTAGGATCCTTAACTACAGGGATTCGGTGTTTGAACCAAAGTGAAGAGACAGTAAAGGTCTATGAGAGGAAGCAAAAAGAATGTGTTGCAGGAATTTAGTATGTAGATCAGTTACGACGGTCTTGTTTTCGCTTTCTGTGCTCGCCGTCTCTCCAACTTCGCTTTTCTTCTCCCGTTGCGGGCCACCCCGTCAAGAAGCGTTCCGCTGGCGCCGGAGCCATGGTTCGTGTATTTCTTACAGCAGTGCCGTATGCACAGTGGAGTCAGATCAAAGATGTTTCCTTGCCGCCGTTGGTCTCGTTTTGTTTTCCCCGAATACGGCAGTTCGCTGTGACGTGGCTGCGGCGTCGTGTGCGTGCATCGCCACGCTCTTGCCACGCAGGCGTCCAGGACAAGGAGGTGACGAAAACGGTCTGATGCACTTTTCTATCCAGCGTTTTCGGCCTGTTCCTTACAGTACTACTGCGTAATGATATGGACATAACGGTGCTGGTTGGTGCATCCCACCTTTGAGGTTCGATTGGGCTTTGTTCTTGATTACAAAGCGCATTAGAACCTAACTGGTTGCCATATAACAAACTGCCCCGTTCCGCCTATATCGTTAGCAGTTGATGTAGAGTTGTAAGAAACAGCGAAAGTTCCATGCAGAAAAGCGGACCGCCGTTCTCACCTCCACCCGCCACGGTGGCTCAGTGGTTAGGGCGCTCGGCTACTGATCCTGAGTTCCCGGGTTCGAACCCGATCGCGGCGGCTGCGTTTCAATGGAGGCGGAATGCTAAGGCGCCCGTGTGCTGTGCGATATCAGTGCACGTTAACGATCCCCAGGTGGTCGAAATTATTCCAGGGCCCTCCACTACGGCACCTCTTTCTTCTTTCACTCCCTCTTTTATTCCTTCCCTTACGGCGCGGTTGAGGTGTCCAACGATATATGAGACAGATACTGCGCCATTTCCTTTCCCCAGAAAAAAAAATTATTATTATTCTAACCTGCTCCTACTGGATAACAGTTTAGTACTGTGCGAATGAGACAAGACATGAGAACAGGAACCAAAACGATCACCGGCGCAGGTCATTTTTGTTCTAGTTCTCCTGTCGTGTCTCATTCGCGCAGTACCAACCTTTATTCTGCAATGAGCCAACCAGCCCGCAATGTCGTTCTACTTCCTCCTGGATGCCGGCGTTGCGAAATCTTGGCGCCACGCATTCGCACGACGCCGCAGCCACGGCTCAGCGTATTGCCTCGCTCGACGGACACGATACGAGACCCGTAGCAGCGATGCGCTCTTAGTAATTACAATGCGCAGTCGAACCGCAAATACAGCGTTAAAATCTGCTCCTTTTGTCTGCCTCAAGTACTCCGTATTTTTTGGTGTGGAACTCTAAACGAAATCTAACGAAGTATTTCAGACCTTGATTATGGGAGGACGCTATATAGGACAAGCCATTTTACATCTATCTTCGTTGATTTTGTGTTTAGTGTGAAGGGTGGCTGACACGTGGACGCCGAATTGTCGGACAACACCGGCAGTCGTTGGGGAGACGGGGACCACCGTGTGGCCGGCGGTCGTCAGAAGGTATGCAAACCGAAGAGCTTCCCTCGACGGGTCACCGACCCTTCTCAAAACCGCCGGCAGCAGCGGGGCGCCACAAAGACCCCCTCCCCCCCGAAGAGGATATTGCAAGATAGTGATCTTTCCGGCTTTCTGCAAGGTCCTAAGCGTGGCAACAGCGAGAGATCAGAACTTAATGTGCATGCTCTATAAGAAGGCGCCGGATTGACCGGTAATCGATTACGACTCAGCAATCGTGGGTAATCGTGTCCCCACAGCCTCAGTTTAAAACGTGGCCCGCTGGTGACTCACGCCGCAGTGAACGTGTCAAGAAAAACGTCGCCAGCGTGTATATATATATATATATATATATATATATATATATATATATATATATATATATATATATAAATGGGGTTTTGGTTGAACTCTGCGCTCGCCTTACTTTTGCATCATACATACGTTGGCGCGTCCAAAACGTAGCGCTGAGACCGCAAAAACAGCAACGGACATCGAAAGAGAGCTTTGGGGAAACGCAACGCTAAGTGTAATGCAAGGGAGCAAGGCGTACTGACCAGGTCGAATATCTGCGTGAGCGTGATGCCCAGCCGGATGACGACGGGATCCGAGGAGTTCTTCACGGGCCTCACGCTGGCGTCGTAGTGGCGCAGCAGCCAGTCCATGAGCCGCTTCTCCTGGCTGGGCCACGAGGAGCCGTTCTCGCCGACGGCCGCCGGCAGCGAGGCCTCGTCCGCCTCTGCGCGCGAGGAAAACAGGCACAGATCGGTTGAGCAGCAGTGAGTCGCAAAATCCTGATTGCGGACGCCCTTTAGTGCGTCAAACAAGCGACGTAATCAAGCATAACAAACATTTTATTGACCCTTTAATATATAAGAGAAGTTCCGTCATGTCCTTAATGAATTCCAGCACTTTTGCTCTTTTGCTGGCCGTTGGCATGACGCGCCAAGAATTCGTAATATATTATTGCTATTTTAAAACACGTAAGAGCGATTATTATTGATATTATTGCTACTACTATTATCATTATTAGCTAGCGCAGCTGCTGCCACTTTTCCGGCACACAAATGTACGCAATGCTTTGCTCATCTCGACTTGTGAGCTTTTCTTTAGTGCAGAAGGAAAATATTATTAAAATACATTTTTTTCGCAGTCTCTACTGCGCCAGTTGTGTTTTTCGTTGCTCAAATTTTTCATCAAAACTTCCGCTTAGTTTGCACAACATAAAACTTCAATAACTGATTTAAACTAATCATAAGGTTAGCAGCAAGTAAAGGCCGTCCGTGCTTACCTCTAAGCGACTGCAGACTACTGGTAACGTACCCAGAAATTGTGGACAAACGCATTTTTTCAACGGGATGTTGCTTATGAACGCCATTTTTCCACGTGTCGTAAGACTGCATTTTAACATTCAATATATCCTCAGATCCTTCCACGGGACGCTTGTAGTTTCATGCTACTGTCAAAAACGATCCTCATTCGTTTTCTATGGCAGTCCTAACTGCGAGCGCAGGACAGACTTTAAAATCAAAACTTTGCTGCGCATCGGAATGTTATAGCTACCATTCCCATCCTTATGTTCACAATACTATCCTAGAATATTCCACTGTTGAGGGACGGAGGGGAGATTGTACTAGAAAAACTACCCACCCTCTATACGAAATGCCTTATCACCTCGAGCGTGCAAGAAGCTTGGAAGAACGCTAACATCATCTTAACCCATAGAAAAGAAGTCATCAAGGACTTGAAAAATCACAGACCGATCAGCTTATTGTCGGTTGCCTAAACGATTTTAGTAAGGTAATCGCTAGTGCAGTCAGGACAGCCGTATCCTTCAATCAACCAAATGATCAGACAGGCTTTCCTAAAGGGTACTCGACAATAGACCGTATCATACTACCAGTCAGGTGATAGAGAAATGCGCATAGTATAATCAAACCCCTAATATAACATTTACAGATTACGAGAAGGCATTTGACTCAGTCGAAACTTCACCAGTCAAGCAGGCGTTGCGGAATCAGGTTGTAAGCGAGTCTTATGGAAAAATTCTGCAAGATATCTATAGCGGGTGCACAGCCACCATACTCCTCCATGCAGTCAGCAATAAAATTCCAATAAGAAAGAGTGTCAGGCAGGGAGACACGATCTCGCCAAAGCTATTCACCGCCTGTTTACAGGAGGTGGTCCGATGCCTGGATTGGGAACAGTTGGGGTCAAGGTTTAATGGAGAATACCTAAGTAATTTGTGATTCGATGATGACATTGCCTTGCTATGTCACTCAGGAGATGAACTGCAAAACATGATCAATGAGTTGACAGGCAGAGCAGAACGGTGGGTCTAAAAATTGATATGCAGAAAGCCAAAGTAATGTCCAAGTCTCGGAAGAGAACAGCAGTTTACAATTGGTAGGGAGGTGCTGCAAATGGTAAGAGAATGCGTCTGCTTAGGACAGGTAGTAACCGCACATCCGGATTGCGAGAGTACTAACACAGGCTTAGTGCTTAATATGTCGCTCTTTAATAAAGTGTTTTTGTTTCTTTTCTTCCCTGAAACTTAGGATTGCCATTTTAGTGGTTGCAGAGTATCTCGCAAATAGAATTTTTACACCTTCCAAATTTCCACTTAATAGCAGGCTTGCTTGAAGACGTAAGCTGAGTGTAGCGTGCTTAGCGTACGTTAATTCTGCTAACGTGGGCGCGGTCTACAGGCCGCCAAAGGCTGAAACTATGTATGTAGATCTTCTGTTTCATTACATGTATAGATACGTCAATGACTCTATAATTACATTAGCTGATGATTTGAACTGCGTGCTCGTTAACTGAAATACTTAAAGTTCAGCTGATGCAACAAGCAGTGCTATGGTTGATATTATGTTTACTTTGGAACTTGTACAAATTGTTAGTGAGCCTACTCGTGTGCAAGGAACGTGCAGTTCTATACTAGACTTTGTGTTTGGTAGTAACCTGTTTAGAACAGATGACTGTAAAGTGGAAGTGTCAAAAGGAATATCTGACCATAAAACGGTACTATGTGTAGCTGTACTTGCCAAACTTGGATCGTCGGCGGGGCCCGACGAAATATGTGCGCGAATTCAACATAGCGAACGATGTGGCTATTTTGACTTATATTATGCATGAATTCAATGATTTTTTTATATGTATGTGAATAGTTGTACTACTGTGCCGGATGACGCATGGATTTGCGTCTAGTTACCGGCCTATATACCTCGCGTGTAGCAGTAGCAAAATTCTTGAGCATATCTTATTAAATTGACAAGGGTAGAAGGCCGAGTCGGTAACGGTGATCCGTGATATGTGAGTGTAGCGCAAAACGGGACAAGGGACAAAGAAAGACGCACACAACACTGGCGCTGCGATAGCGCCTGTGTTGTGAAATTTTTCTGTGACGTTGCGCAGGAAACCGGCGATCAGAGTGAAAAACTGATACAATTTTCCTCGATTACTTGAAGTCTTTTGATCGGGTGGCACATTCCAAGCGGAACTTCAAAGTAAGCAAGATACTTGGCGATAGTTCCGTTACGAGGTGGATAGCCAGCTACTTATCGGAACGCCGACAATATGTGCAATACAATGACCATGCCTCTGATATTCTTCCGGTCATTTCTGGCGTGCCGCAGGGCTCTGTGCTAGCACCATTTTTATTTATCTCATACATAAACGACACAACATATCACGTGAATGTAAAGGTGCGTCTCTTCGCGGATGATTACGCGATATATAAAATAAACACTCAAGCAGACCAAGTAAGGTTAAGCACAGCTTTGGACAACGTCATAAATTGGGGCAATACACGGCACACGGTGATCAATATGGAAAACAACGGTAGTGATGTCCGTTACAAATAAGAAAACAAAAATTGGCGGTGGTTTAGCTCTGGTTAAACCTGGAGTGACGCGGTAGCTACAGCTAGCTGTGTGGAACTTGGTCACGTGACCAACCACGTGACGAACCGTGATCAGCCACGGCGCCGCGCCGCCGGCAGCTGCTCCCCACCACGTGACGAACCACGTGATAGCGGGGCGGCGCCACCACGCTGAAGGCTCGAAATGCTACTGTAATGTAGTTATCGCTACAATACTTAGATTCCTTTACGGTGCTGGCAATGGGGTTCTTAAAACAGTAACTGAAATGAAGCACCTTAGTGTGACTTTTCTGATGATCTCAGCTCCAGAGCCCAAGTACAAAATATTACCAAAAAAGCAATGAGCAGTTTACATTTCCTTAAACGCGCCTGTAACTGCCCCAGTGGGACCAACAGTGTGTTCAAAATAAAAAATAAAAACATGCCTACTATGTCCACAGCTAAATAGAGATATTGAAATAATACAGCTGCATTCGACAGCAGAAGCTATTTTTTCCTCGTGATACCTCGTAATACGCACTCAGAATAGCTTTATTCTGTTACTAAATAGGCGCACGAATAAGCACAAAATAAAAATATTATGAAGTTCTGGGACAGTGCTTTCGTTCAGGACAGGTTCACTTAGTGGAGTTGAAGGCTCTCGAAGGAAATCTTTCTCTTTAGAGCGCGTCCATTGCATCGTGTTTCTCTGTGTTTTATTAAACTCTCATTTGAGCTTCCCGTGTTGCCATGTGGCGTCAATTAATTCAGTGTGTCATTAACTGCCAAAAGGACCACAATAAAGAAAAAGTAAAAAATTTATAAATCCTAGCATTAACGATAGCGAGAGCGGGCGCTTTATTCGTATAATAAAGGACGCGCGGCGTCCCTCTTCACTCATGCCCATGAATTCCAACGTACTCTGAATGAAATTAGTCTGGTAAGTCCTACAATAGGGCTGATTTATATTTTCTCGGTAATGAAAAACGGCACTGTATTTGGCGCCACCAGTGTTGTGCAACCGGAGTGATGAACCAAACACAGGCATAGCTTAACCATGCGCCTTCATCTCTGTCAGGGCGCTTAATTATTGACCCGGTTCACGATTCTATGAGAGGGGAAATTAGATTTTAAGGCAGGGTAGACTGCGCTGAACGTTTTTTGAGCACATGTATCCATAGCTAAACGTGGCCGAGGCGCAAAGTTTGCGCAGTCTTTTCGTATGAGGCAGTTCGTGACGGAATTGCCTGGTTTTATTAATCAGTGTGATGAATAGCGAGCTATATCCGAGCAATGCTTCTTGGTTTTGTTGCACGTAGTTGATGTTGTTGCTTTCAATAGACCGAACTAATTACAAAGTATTTATTCATACATCTATTTTCCTGAGGCATTAAAAAAGAAGTAGCTGAATGAAAAAGATGGATTCAGTGAGGCGCAGGAGCGAAACATAACCAGAAAGAATACATTTAGTCGATAAAACTGCACAGAACTCGTACTTGTTGATCAAGCACATGCTGTTTTAGGCGTTATGTCCCATTTCTCGCTTCTGTTAACCGTAGTTATATACGGAGTGAAACATGCAACAGGAAGAAGTGCTCTTTTAAACGAGGAAAAATAATAGTGTGCCAGATTACAGCTGTGTGGTGTTTGTGAGATAAGTCTGAGGTATAATGTGCTTCGTGGGCAGATATGTCCAGGGACAAACAGCTGCTACATTTTCACTCTTTATAAATTCATATTTTGTTTCTAACTTATTTTATCGGTCACCTTGTCAACAAAAGGCAAATATAGTCTTGCGCTTGCGTTGTACTTACGATATGTGGATGCCATCACTGTGCGGATGTTAACATCTGGCTCCACGTAAGAGCAGCCAGCCATATGTCTAAATAAAAATGTCTCAATGTAAAAGAATTACGCGACATTATTTATTTAAAAATACTGCCAATCCGAATCGGGATCACTATAGTGTTCATGAAGCTCCCAGTGGTGTTGCAGTAAGGAGGAACGCAAGATCATACATACACTTAAAAAAATTAATGATATATGCTAAGCTCACTGCTACACTGTACTAATTACGGCTTACTATGTGGCCGCCATATTCAGGTGAGGATTCTGCTCCTTAAGCGGTCGTGCCGCGAAGCTCATGTATCTAACACGGCTATATATCTCTGCGTTACCAATGTGCCATTGCGCATACCGGAGAGAATAAAATGCTCAAACAACCCGCTTTGCTTTCCGATAGAATTCGGACGCGTACTGAGAAACTACCTCAGTTAATTGAGAATACGGCAGAGCTTTGCATCCCGATCAAAAATTTCATCACATCGTTACCGTTTAATGGGTTGCTTATCGGTTCTACTGCCCGCTACTAGTGCACATCTATGATGCCCATACGCAGTTCATTACTGGTAGAGCCAAAAACGTTAAGCTAAAATGTTTTTACGAGTAGAGCTATCAATTCACGCTTGTGCAGTAGTCAGACCATAGACGAAAAAAAAAAACAGTGCCCAAGCCCTGCCAGGGATTTGAACCCGGGACATGTCGCACCCAAAATCAGAGACCTGCCCCTCGACCAACAAGCTGGCTGACCGCACAAGCTTCGCCGCGTCTTCCGTCGCATTCCTGTGGCGTGCAGCAGAGTCTTGGGAAGTGCGTGCAGATGGGAAAGCCAGTTGGTCCTCGCGAAACGCTTCTTTTCACAATCATCTTGAAAGCCGGGGGAAGGGATCCTTAGAGCGCCGACTGCGCAAGATTCTCGAAGCGAGTGTTTACACAAGAAGGATGTCACGTATTGTTTTCTCAGCGCCGGGACGGCGTAGGCGTCGGTCTTTTTTTTTTCTTTGGCGGTTGTAAAGAACGTCGAATAAGAAAACAAGCCCGCCCACTTTTTTCATTTTAGGAAATAGAAGCGCTCTGTATTGCTTCATTGTGGGAATGAACGATCGTGGTGTCGACGCTGCCCTTTTCGTACTTGCTATACACACGGAGATCGCTTAAGCAGCAAACCATAAGGACATTTTGGCGCAGTAAACTTTTTATTTTTGCCATTTTTGTGACAGACGCAGCTCAAATTAAGTGCTTCAAACGCATTTCGACGGCGTCTTGCGCAGCTGCAGTTTAGCCGCTTTGGAGGTGCGAGTCTGAAGGCTTGCAGGGTCAGCGATGAATTCGGAACGACCTAGTTCCTCTCTCACCATCAGCCTGACTACGCCTACTGCAGGCCAAATGCCTCTCCCATGTCTCTCCAATTAACTCTGTCCTTTGCCAGCTGCGCCCACCGTATCCCCGCAAACTTCCTAATCTCATCCGCCCAACTAACTTTCTGGCGCCACCTGCTACGCTTGCCTTATCTTGGAGTCCACTCCGTTACCCTTAAGGACCAGTGGTTATCTTGCCTTCGCATTACATGCCCTGCCCAAGCCCATTTCTTCCTGTTGATTTCGACTAGGATGTCATTAACCCGCGTTTGTTCCCTCACCCATTCTGCCCGCTTCCGGTCTCTTAACGTTACACCTATCATTTTCCTGTCCATAGCTCGCTGCGTTGTCCTTGACTTTAGCTTGACCCTTTTCGTTAGCCTCCACGTTTCTCCCCCGTAGGTGAGTACTGGTAAGATACAGCAGTTGTATGCTTTTCTCTTGAGGGATATGGGTAACCTGCCATTCATGGTCTGAGAGAACCTGCCATATGCGCTCCACCTCATTCTTATTCTTCTAGTCATTTCCCTCTCATGATCCGGATCAGCGGTCACTACCTGCCCTAAGTATAGACGTATCCTTTTACTGCTTCCAGCCCCTCGCTACCAATTGTGGACTGCTGTTCCTTTTCTAGACATTCGAACATTACTTTTTCTGCATGCTAATTTTTAGACCCACCGTTCTGCTCTACCTGTCTAACTCATTGATCATGATTTGCAATTCATCTCCTGAGTGACTCAGCCAGGCAATGTCATCAGCGAATCGCAGATTATTTAGGTATTTATTAGCTATTATCCCTAACTGTTCCCAATTCAGGCCTCGGAAAGGCTTTGGAATACCTCCTGTAAACAGGCGGTGAATAGCATTAGCGCGATCTTGTCTCTATGCATGCCTGACGTCCTTCCTTATTAGAATTATATTGCTCACTTTATGGAGGACTATATGGTAGCTGTGCAGCTGCTATATATTTCTTCTAGTATTTTGACATAAGGCTCTTGTACGATTCCGCAATGGCTGCATGACTGCCGAGTCAAATGCTTTCTCGTAATCAGTAAAGGAAATATAAGGGGTTGGTTATATTCTGCGCATTTCTCTATCAACTGATTTATCGTGTCAATATTATTTACTGAGGAATATCTTTTGAAAAAGCTTTCCTGGTTTCTTGGTTGAGGCCAACGGTTTTTCTGACCCTATTCGCGATTACCTTAGTAAATACCTTGTAGGCAACGGACAGCAAGCTGATCTGTCTGTAATTTTCCAAGTCCTTGGCGTCTCCTTTCTTATGAATTAAGATTATGTTCTTCCAAGCTTCTGGTACGCTTGAGGTCATAAGGCATTGCCTATACAGGGTGGCTAGTTTTTCTAGCACAATCTCCCCTTCCTCCTTCAACAGATCTGCTGTTACCTGATCCTCACTAGCTGCTTTTTTCCTTTGCATTGCTCCTAAGGCTTTCTTGACTTCCTCTTTTTTTACTGACGTGATGACGCATTGCTGTTCGCTACTCTCTCTCTCTCTATTTCTCCCTCTCATTAACGTTCTGATAGCACTGGCTACTGTATAGATTTGTGTAGAACTCTTCGGCTACTCTATCTCATTCATATTGCTAATGACATTGCCCCACTTGTCTCTTAACGCGTACATCTGGTTTTTAGCTATGCCCAGTTTCCTCTTCACTGCTTTTAGGCTACCTCCGTTCTTTAGAGCACGCTCGATTCACTCCATATTAAACTTCGTATGTCGGCTACCCTTGAGATTATGTATTAACTTCGATAGCTCTGCTAGTTCTATTTTGTCTGGAGGGTTATACGCCTTCATGCTTTGGCGTTTCTTAATCAGGTCTTTTTTTCCTCCGGAGATAGCTTGCCGGTATCGTGTCGGACCGTCATACCGCGTATTTTTAGGGCCCGCTTAATAACGATAGCAGTGAGATTATTTAAGGTCGCCTTCCACAGTTAAACTTTTGTAAAGCCGAATATCTGTTCTGTAGCGAAATCTTGAATTTCTCTATTTACCCTCTCACCGGTAACTCGTTAATGGGCTTCCACTTCACTTGTTTCTTCCGTTCCCTCTTCAAGTCTAAGCTAATTCGATACCTTACCGTTCTGTGGTCGCTACAACGCACCTTTCCGAGGACGTCCACATTCTGAACGATGCCAGGAAGAGCGCATAGTATGAAGTTTATTTGATTTTTAGTCTCACCAATGTGGCTCTTCCAGGTCCACTTCCTGTTCTCTCGTTTGCGGAAGAAGGCATTCATGATCCGTAAATTATTTCTGTCTGCGAAGTCTACTAATAACTCTCCCTGCTATTTCTGGAACCTATCCCATAGACGCCTACCGCCTGGTTGCCAACCTGCTGCTTTCCAGCTTCGCATTGAAGTCGCCCATCAGTACAGTGTACTGTGATTTTACTTCGCTCATTGCCGATTACTCGTCTTCATAGAGGCTTTCAACAACCTGGTCATCATGGCTGGATGTAGGCACGTAGGCCTGCACCACCTTCTTCTTGTACCTCCTATTGAGCCTAATTACGATAGCTGCCACATTCCCGCTAGTATTGTAGAACTCCA